>NC_138945.1:32960000-33200000 GCF_965226115.1 Aulonocara stuartgranti | reverse complement strand
TTTAACGGAGTTTGTTACAAATATTCAGGTTAAAAAACTGTCCAAATTATTTTTAATGAATTATGTTCACAAAGTCACATATGCAGTACTCTGTACAGCTTGCATCCTTTAGGACAAATAATTTGAAACATTAATATTTCTTGTTCAATACTGAGCTGATAACACCTCTGTATGTTGTGACCAGGATGTAGCAGCAGACTGAACCTCGACTGAAACCTGCTCCATCATCTCATCTTTGCAGATGTCCATTTATAAAGCATCAACAACTCAAAGGTAAACATGATATTACAAAATGTGTTAGTAAAGCCTTTAAAACAAATAAAAAAATAAATAGCTGTCGGCAGAACTGTAGGACTGAACAACTTCAGATCCCGAGTGTGTGAGGACGGAGAAGGATCAGCTGTATTTCAGATTTGAGAGATAAACTTTATATTTCAGTTTGTGATGATTCTGTTCTGTTTGTGATTACAGGAGCTGTCCTCAGATTCAGACCTCAGCACCACCCAGTGACAGCAGACAGATCATCCTATATCTTCAATCTTTGTAGTAACTCCAAAATTAACTGAAGAAAACAGTACAAAGGTTAAAGTACCACATGTGCTGTCAGTGAAAGCTGCAGCTGTTTTATTGATCAATTTAAAGACAAAAGGTCAAAAGGATTAATCACCCCTGTAACTGTGTCACTATACATCAGCATTAACAGTACCTCAGTTTGGTGTTTCAGAAAACTGCTGATCTCAGACCTGCACAACTTCTGTTTTAAACACTGAATGTACTCAGCTACATGAAGAGCACATGATGTTTTCTCTGACACAATTAAATAAAACCTGATTAAAAGTCAAAGGTTGTTACTTGTATTTGAACTAAAAACTTGTGATCTGGAATTCTTTCACTGTTTTTTGACAATAGTGTGTTATTTATCATAAAGTAATTCAGTCATTCATACCAGAGTAACCAGTGAGCACAACATATATTTAACTTTCTACAGGACTTAAAGCTATTAA
Organism: Aulonocara stuartgranti; assembly: GCF_965226115.1. Taxonomy (NCBI): domain Eukaryota; kingdom Metazoa; phylum Chordata; class Actinopteri; order Cichliformes; family Cichlidae; genus Aulonocara; species Aulonocara stuartgranti. The sequence goes on along the minus strand of NC_138945.1, from coordinate 33,198,996 downwards.
GATAAGATAAGATAAGATAACCTTTATTAGTCCCACACGTGGGAAATTTGTTTTGTCACAGCAGGAAGTGGACAGTGCAAAAGTTATGACGCAAAAATTAGAATACAATAAGAATAAATACAGTACACAGCTGTACAGAATAGAATAAAATAATATACTATATACAGTAGAATAAAATAGAATAAAAATATACAATAAGATAAAAATAGAATACGAATGCTATATACAACTGAGTAAAAATACAACGATGCCAGAAAGGATTATTGCACTTAGTGTTATTGCACATGTGTGGATGTGTGTGTTTGTTCAGTTAAAGTCTTTGTTGTGGAGTCTGACAGCAGTGGGGAGGAAAGACCTGCGAAATCTCTCCGTCCCACACCGTGGGTGCCGCAGTCTCCCACTGAAGGAGCTGCTCAGTGCTGTCACAGTCTGCTGCATGGGGTGGGAGACGTTGTCCAACAGGGATGACAGCTTAGCCGCCATTCTCCTGTCACTCACCACCTCCACTGGGTCCAGAGGGCATCCTAGAACAGAGCTGGCCCTTCGGATCACCCTGTTCAGTCTCTTTCTGTCCCCAGCAGAGATGCTGCCGCCCCAGCAGACCACACCATAAAAGATAGCAGAAGCCACCACAGAGTCATAGAAGGTCTTCAGGAGTGGGCCCTCCACCCCAAACGACCTGAGTCTCCGCAGCAGGTACAGCCTGCTCTGCCCTTTCCTGTAGAGGGCGTCTGAGTTATGAGTCCAGTCCAGTCTGTTGTTCAGATGAACACCAAGGTACCTGTAGCTGTCCACAGCCTCAATGTCCATACCCTGGATGTTCAGTGGTTGCAGTGGAGAATGCTTGTGCCTGCGGAAGTCTACCACCAGCTCCTTGGTTTTACTGGCGTTGATCTGGAGGTAGTTCAGCTGGCACCAGTCCACAAAGTCTTGAGTCAGTCCTCTGTACTCCTTGTCGTCCCCATCAGTGATGAGGCCGACTATTGCAGAGTCATCAGAGAACTTCTGCAGGAAGCACTGGGTGGAATTGTGGGAGAAGTCTGCAGTGTAGATGGTGAAGAGGAACGGAGCCAGAACCGTTCCCTGTGGGGCCCCCGTACTGCAGACGACCCTGTCCGACACACAGCCCTGGTAGTCCAGGATCCAGGTAGTGAGGTGATGGTCCACTCCAGAGTTCACCAGCTTGTCCTTCAGAACCGAGGGAAGAATAGTGTTGAAGGCACTGGAGAAATCAAAGAACATGATTCTCACAGTGCTTCCAGCGGTCTCCAGGTGAGCGAGGGGTTATTACTATAGCTTATAGCTATAGCTATTACTTAACTGCACTACTGTATAGTTCTGTGTAATTAATCATTCTGTACATATGATGATTTTTAATCCTACAACTGTTTATAATTTGCATAGTTCACATTTCTGTATAACTATATCTCAGATTTCTGTAGTTTCTCATATTTATATCCTGTACATAGCTTGTACTCACTACAGCCTGTACATACTTATAGTTATAGAATATTCACAACATACTTCATACCGTGTACATTGTAACATACCATAATAGACCCATTTCTGTAATATACTTACATATCTATACTATTGCTAATATATATTGTAATATATCTATATCATGGCTAAAGCACTTCTGGATGGATGCAAACTGCATTTCGTTGCCCTGTACCTGTGCAATGACAACAAAGTTGAATTCTATTCTATTATATTATGTAAAAGTCCAGACCCTCTGAGGATTATCTGAGTACTTCTAATATTACACAAAGCAAAGGTCTCCATCAGTGTTCATGAAATGCTGGGTTTATCCTTCTTGTGAGGGAGCTGCTGGTGAAGATCACGAGCCCTGCTTGATCCCGGCGATGAGTTTCAGTCTTCCTGGTGTTTCTGAAATGATGCCTCTCACTGTGGGTCAATAGAACTTCTGGCACAGGACAGCTGTAATGAAAGAAATTGAAGTTTTGGAAATGCCCTATATGTGAGAAGCAGATTTTGTATTTACTTTTCTTTTGCCAATCAAGATAACAAAGTATAATTTTCACCATACAATTACTAACCTTGTCATCTCCTGCACTGTCTGTTTTGGGCTCTGGGCTCCTCCTTCCCAGCGCTCATGAGACTGCTTTGATGCACTGTGGTATGAGGTGCTAACCTGTTGACAGTGTTGGGAAGGTTAATTTTAAAATGTATTCCACCAAAGATTATAGAAGTAATGTATTCTGAATACTTTACAACTACATGAATGTGCTATTGCTGTGTGATTGTGTGAAGAGACTGAACAGGGTGATCCGAAGGGCCAGCTCTGTTCTAGGATGCCCTCTGGACCCAGTGGAGGTGGTGAGTGACAGGAGAATGGCGGCTAAGCTGTCATCCCTGATGGACAACATCTCCCACCCCATGCAGCAGACTGTGACAGCACTGAGCAGCTCCTTCAGTGGGAGACTGCGGCACCCACGGTGTGGGACGGAGAGATTTCGCAGGTCTTTCCTCCCCACTGCTGTCAGACTCCACAACAAAGACTTTAACTGATCAAGCACACACATCCATACATATGCAATAATACTAAGTGCAATAATCCTTTCTGTCATCGTTGTATTTTTACTCAGTTGTATATAGTATTTGTATTTGTATTCTATTTTTATCTTATTGTATATTTATTTTATTTTATTCTACTGTATATAGTATTTTATTTTATTCTATTCTGTACAGTTGTGTACTGTATTTATTCTTATTGTATTCTAATTTTTGCCTCATAACTTTTGCACTGTCCACTCCTGCTGTGACAAAACAAATTTCCCACGTGTGGGACTAATAAAGGTTATCTTATCTTATCTTATTTATTACTATTACTGAAGGCTACTCGCCATACCAACACCAACTAGATGTTAAAATCTTAATATAAATGAGTAACAGTAGGTGGACTGCAGCGATCTCGTGTAGAAAACTATTCAGCACGTATATAAAACAGGTCAGCGGCTCCGAACCGTAGTAAAGGGACCTCTGGCTAATACATCCGGTTCGTGTCGGGCTCATAGCTGAAAAATAGCTTTACTTTGTTGTCTGGGTCAAGTTTGCTAGCGAGAGACAGAGAGAGGCGTTGAAAGGCTGCTTATTGTTTCGGAGGAAAACACGAACACAGTGTACAGTCGAGTCTTAACAGCTTACTTACAGCTGGGCTCGTCAGGCACTCTTTTTGGCTTTAGTGGTTTTTATTATATTTACATGCTTCCAGCTCCTGTTTCTGCTCCGTGACAGCTGTACTTTTCCTTTTTCTCCCTCCTCGCTCACAGACACATAACGGGTATGGCAGTCCATTCTCCCTGCAGCACGGACTACACTGCCCATGAGGCTACATTGTTTAGGGCGATGCCTGTAACACTCTGCTATTGCCTTCATATTAAATAATTTTTGTATAATAATTTTTAGAGGCTCTTATTGTGTGTTTTGTTTGGGTTTCCACCGGCGTGGAATTACCAAAAAATAGAGAGACCATAGCCTAACATATGAAACAGGTAAATACCGCCATGTAATCCATTTATTTCAACAAACTAACTGTATTCTCAATATCACCTATTGAACAGTAATTGTAACGGATACATTTACTCATATTTTGTATTTTAAATACGTAACGCCGGTGCATGTATTATGTTACTGCCCAACACTGCCTGTTGAGATCCTGAGATCCGCTCCTAGAACACCGGCCTCCAACTCCTGAAGAGACACGGGTGTCCCTAAATTTAGCAAATATTAGCTTCAGGCTAGCTTGCTACGACGAATAGGCTAATACCAGCATTTTACCACAACTTCACCAGATGTAGCTAAAAAAACTAAACTAATGTCCAGTCCAGTGGGACAGCAAGAAAAGATGACAAAAAATGATTACTTACTTGCGGTTTGGAGGTTCAAGCTGAAATTGAAGCAGCCATTGAAAGACGGGAAGAGAGAAAGATGGCAGCTTGGTCAGCACTAGTGGCCTCTATAATATATGCAAATATATGCGGGCCGGAACCCCCCCCCCCCCCCCCCCCCCCCCCAGCGCGCCCCCGGACGCCAAAACAGTGCCAGCAGATTGAAACTGAAAAATGGTTTGAAACCGAAAAATGGATTGAAACCGAAAAATGGTTTGAAACTGAAAAATGGTTTGAAACCCAAAAAAAATGGATTGAAACCGAAAAAAAAAATTGTAAGCGAAAACAAAAAAATTACAGTTTCAATTAATTGTTTTTCACTATCAATTTTTTTTTCGGTTTCAATACAAGATTTTTCAGTACATTTATTTCAGTTACAATATTTTTTTTCGGTTTCAATCCATTTTTCGGTTTCGTTTCAAGGTGGCATCGTTCTGATTCCATACATTTCACTGTGTGTTATAGTTGTATAACTATGCATGTGACAAATAAAGAACCTTGAACCTTGAACACATATAGACAGGTAGTCAAACAGAAAAGAAACAGAACAGCGGATGTTTCTTTTAAAAAATAATCTCTCAATGTAGTGAGCCTACAGACACAGAGAATGAGTCCGGCATGGTCCAAGTCCAACTACAGCAACTGAGAAGGTAGGTATTAAGAAGGCACAATGAAATGAAGTGGTGATGCATTCAAAAGAGACAATCTGCAGAGTCTATAAAGTGTAGCAAAGCATCTCCTGACATTTGTTGATTAGTTATAAGCAAGTAGGAAGTATATTTTGTTTAGGAAACTTTTTCCTACAATCAAAGTACCATCGAAAGTATACAGTACAAAAAAGCCTTATTTCAAAACAGTACATGAGAAGCTGATGAATGTTTGGAGAAGTAAAAATGAAAGAAATGAATAATATGGCTTGTTTTCCAAGATATATAGAACATTTATAACTAACATCTTAGTTGTTATGAATGATTATGAATCAATTTAGATGATCAGTTTAGAGAAAGTTTTCAAATATTTGCAAGTTCCAGCTACCCAAATCTTTGTATTATATGCCAAAGCAGAAGATCACGACTCTCTATGCTGAATCTAATCACCTAATTCACCTTATTCAGAGAATTATAGTCAGTGGCCTTGCAATTCATTACTTCTTTTCCCATTAAGTTAGGCCGTCGCAACCCCCATTAAATGTCATCTGGACAATATTGGCCAGATTTACTGCTCTAATGCTGCAATTGCAAAACAACACCAATAGAAGTGGGAAACTATAGATAATCTACTCATAGTAGTTCCTTTATATAGTCATAGCCAGTTCATTTTGACAATAGCAGCCTACCAAGAGCACCACATATTAAATAAGAGTAGCTCCAATAAGTCGGTGAGTAACCTGTTAACCAAAAGAATTCATCCCTGAAAATAGCTTACCATTTCAGATCCAGCAAAGCAAAAATAATGTTGCCAAATTCCAGATACCCAAATCAATAGATTAGAGACTATTTCAGGAATTGCCATGAGACAATGATGGCATGTCTACTAAAGCACCCAAATGTCAGCTGTTGGCATTGAGAAAAACTGCTTTATATGTAGACTGAGCTTTATGTTCCATTAAGGTACAAAACTCAATTAAATAAGCAATATTTACAAGATTATTGGCTAAGTAGCCCATTATTTGCTGCAGTTGTCACATTATGATGGTTACAATGATTTTGTCTTTTAATATGCTTGAAATGAAGCAGTTTTCACTACGTTTTTGACTGCTGGGACTGAACAAAGCACTTGGACACGCTGGGTTACAAATTATCCTATGAATAATTGGAAACTAACAAATACTAAACAAAACAGTTTTTTTGCCCATGACATTTTTAGTATAGTAGCACATGAATGGTGCAGACACTATATATGCTAACATAAAAATGTTCTTGTATATGTACATGATCACTGTTTGATTGTGTCTTTTGGTTTGCAACATTTTACTCATTTGTTGTAATGATTCAGCTTTTCAGTGTGAAGGATCTGTCCAAAAAATATACACACCCACAAAAGCTAAAAGTGTTCAAGAAGATAATGAGATTTCTAAAAGTGTGCACAAACACGCCTGAAATTAGGGTTTTAAAAAAAAAACAACCCACAGTCAGCTTGGAAATGTGCACGCATGGGATTATATCCTGACCTCTGCACACCCACATTCAATGGCCAATGCAAAGCACTTCATGAATGTTAATGCATAGAAAGCAGGCTGCTGATCAAGGGAAAAAATCTTCAGATGCAGAAGTCAAATCCAACTCCATAAGTATTTGGACAGAGACACTTTTTTATGCTTTTCTACGACACAACATTGGATTTGAAAACAAAATAATCAAGGTGTGATTGAAGTGCAGATTTTCAGCTTCAGGACAGGGCTTTCAACAAAAGCTGAAAGTCTGTACTTCAATTACATTTGGTTTGCTTGATTTAGAATTCAGTGTTGTGTTGTACAGAGGCAAAATTATCTATCCACAAGTATCATTTAAGTACTAGTATATGTTTACAGTGGTTAGACTGATTGATTTACACTTTGCCACAACTGTATTCAGTTGTGGCAAAGTGTTTAGCAAGCCAGGTTTAGCATTCATAAACCTGGCTTGAATTATCATTAAGACTCATAATGAGTGTATGAAGAGCATTGCCTCAGCAAGAGCTGTCTCTGCCTTTATTTTCAGGCTGCAAATTTGTACAGCCCTTATATGCAGGTTCTGAAGACGTGCTTGGTGTGCGTGGTAGCTTCTGTGATGTCTGCAGCTCGCTCTGAGTGCCTGAAGGTGCACATTTAAATTATGAAAACTAAAATTCTTCTTGGTGATAAACGCACAGAATTAGTGGATATTACTGAAAACTGCTAAAGCTTTTTTATATTATGTTGGATTTTTCAAACCAATGATGATAATTTTATCAGTTTGCCTAATTGACATGGCTGAGGTTAAAAAAAAATATTCTGAGGGGATATATGAGGGGAAAGGAAAAGCCAAACCTTCTGGCATCATCCTGCATTTTAACAGCCAGAGTGCACTACACATCAAACTACGAGTATCAGTGGCATGCAGTCCCCCCCCCCCCCCCCCCCCCCCCTAATTTTTGCATAGTGAATGTGATGGTGAGACTGCTGAGCCAAATTTTAAATTTGAGGCTGGAGGTGTGATGGTGGAGTGAATGATTTCATCACTTACAACAGAGACCACAGTTTAAGTTGTGCATTTGACAGATTTTTACACTTAATTTCTATTACATTAAATACATAATTCTTTTAAAACACTGTAAAGACTATCAATAACATGATTTCAGTTTGGGCTTTAAAAACTGGGTAGGGTTACAATATAAAAAACAAATTTCATAGGTTTAAGTACAATAAGCTATGGTTACGTGTAGACATGGAAAAACAGCTTAGCAGGTCTAGAAAAAAGACCTTGGTTAGGTTTGCCTTTGCAGATCCCAACTAGGACTTTCTTGATATAATTGTTTTACTCCAAGATTTCTGAGAAAAAACACACAAAAAGACACAATAAAATCTTGCATGCAAAATTTTGCATGGGACGCCACATGTTTAAGTCTCTGGTTTTGCTTATACAAAGTTTAAAAATGAAGTCCCAGATTTCAATTCCCCTGCAAGTTAGGCGTAAGAAAACAGCATCATGCTTTCACATTTAATTTATGCAAACAGCTAATCGTCATGCATAATGCAACAAGGCAAGTGTTGAAACAAGCTCACAGGCTTTGGGTAATGCTAATTGAATTTGAAGATGAAGTATCTCAAATTGTTTGTGACTTCATCCTGTGCTATAATTACTCATGTTAAATGAGGGTGAAAACATGAACAATGTTAAAAATGCATTCCTCCTACAAACAAATATGATGCTTTCATTTTCATATGCCTCCTTCCCATCAAATACTGTACACAATGCACGCTTTGCATGCTGTTTCTATCGTGTCTTGATTAATTTAAATCAAAAGAAATTGTATATTTTGAACATACGGTATTATCGTGGGATTTTTTTTTCATTCTCCTTATTTTCGGAACATTTCTTTATCGTTTCTGAACATTTCTTTACACATTTTCTGTTAGATTGGCAATTATCCACCAAATATTTACCTCCAAACCGTAGTGATTTCAGATCAGTGACTCAATTCCACCATTAAATCAGTGAAAATCAGCTGCATGCAGTGTACAGTGAACTACTCTCCCAAAAAAGGCCTTATGCATTATGAACATGCCATATAATTCCATTAAACTAGAGTATCTTTTTGCACAGCCTTCTCATGTCACCCAAAAATCAGGCATTGAGTTAATACCATTACCCCATTCATGTAACAAGCAAACACATATAATACCAGAGAATATGAAGCACGCTGTCAAGATTAATAAGACTTCTTAACTGCTCCAACTCGGGTGGTTTTAAACAAGAAAACACATACACACATTCAGACCATTGCATCTCCACGAGGTTCCTGTTAAAACAGATTGTGTAGCTGACTGGTCCAGTGAACCAAAAAAGATTAAGCAACAGTAAGCTGCAACACATAAACATTCAATAAACAATTGGCTCCTGGTGTCACAGCAGCCGTTTGGTGAGCATTTTCTTTAAAGTCATAAATGACTACGGATCGACCTGAAACGTCAGTTGGAATTTCTGCAATTACAAACACAAAAATTAGTTAAAGAAACAAGCAAGCAAATGTTTAATTGATCTTAACCACAAATTCTAAACCAACCCTTGAACCTACTGATGCTTACGCACAGTGATGCTAACACTGACACCTGGTTGAGTTCCACAGCTGGTGGAAATGCAACAACCCACTGGTGTAAAACCTAAGATGTTTGATGCATTCTTTCAGAATATGCAGAATATGTGTTTGTTGGAGATAAAATGACAGCTGAGCTAATGAACCATCAAAACCTCGTCTGATACATTCTTTCTCAACATCTACCATGGAGAAGCATTAATTTGTTTATTACATGGCTGTTTTCATCATACTGGAAGCAATTCTAAAGATGACAAGAGTTAATAGTGAATTCAGTGCCTACCCCTGTAGAAATATAGAGAAATTGATCTCAGAGTCTGTGAGAGCACAGCTCCAGGTTGGTTTTGTACAGACTTGTAAACACAGACTTCAGCACAAATAGTTCTGAGTTCTTAATGTTATTTATTATCTTATTTGTTTTATCAACTTCATTTAACCTTACAAGTACGTGTGTTATTTTAAATCGCTCTGTGTGTGCTTCTCAATCTTCTCAATCTCAATCTCAACCTTCAATCTATACATCTAAAAACCACAAACCAGGCGAGAAATTTGGGTGTAGTGATGGATGCAGACCTAAACTTAGAAAAACACATTAAGACAATAACAAAGTCAGCTTACTATCACCTCAAGAATATATCAAGGATAAAAGATCTGATGTCTCAACAGGACCTGGAAAAACTAGTCCATGCATTCATCTTTAGTAGGCTTGATTACTGTAACAGCATCTTTACAGGTCTACCTAAAAAATCAGTCAGACAACTACAGCTCATTCAGAACTCTGCTGCTCGAGTCCTCACTAAGACCAAAAAAGTGGACCACATCAGTCCAGCTCTGAGGTCTTTACACTGGCTGCCTGTCCGTCAGAGGATAGACTTTAAAGTTCTGATGCTGGCCTATAAAGCTCTGAATGGTTTAGGACCAAAATACATCAATGACCTCCTGACCCAGTATGAACCTTCCAGATGCCTCAGGTCATCTGGATCCAGTCTTTTATCAGTTCCCAGAGTCAGAACCAGACACGGAGAAGCTGCATTCAGCTTTTATGCTCCTTATATCTGGAACAAACTCCCAGAAAGCCTCAGATCAGCTGAAACACTCAGTTTATTTAAATCCAGGTTGAAGACTCACCTGTTCTCAGCTGCATTTGAATAAAGCACCAAATCCACACTTTAAGCTTAAATTTCAAAACTAACATTTAACTACTGATTTTATCTACTGTTCTGATTTTATCTGTTTTGATTTTATATACTGTTGTTTGTTTGTTTGTTAATTAGTTAGTTAGTTTATTTGCTTGTTTTAATCAATTTTAAATCATGCTTTTTATTTGTTCTTGTTTCTAATGTCTCTGTAAAGCACTTTGAATCACCTTGTTGTTGAATTGTGCTATACAAATAAACTTGCCTTGCCTTGCCTTGCCTTCTCAAACGACATCTCTCACAGCTGCAGTCTTCTGCTCTTTGTCATCCACCACTATGTGTCGTTGGTTGGTCAGCAGCTGTTTGTCTGTTTGGAACTTGAAGTTTGACAGGATCTTAGCCCTGCTGTTCACAACTGCCTTTGGTGGCATCTCCCATTGGGACTTGGGAACTTTGAGTCCATATGCGACACAGATGTTCGTTTACACTATCCCAGCCACTTGGTTGTGACTCTATTGTATGCAGCCCCAGCGTATATCTTACATCCTGTTACTATGTGTTAGAGATTCTCAGGGGAGCTCCTTCGCACAGTATGCAACTCGGGGCTTGTTGGCTGTCGTAGTGGATTTGGTCACAGTGGATTTGACCATTAAGGCTTGTTCTTGTGCTGCTGTGATCAGAGCCTCTGTGCTGTCCGTTAGGCTGACTGTCGCTAGCCACTGATAGGATTTCTTGATGTCTGCTTCTTCCTTTATCTGTCAGTGGTTTGGTCGTACATAGTTTATCTTCCTGTTCCTCACTACCATCTGTCTTCAGCTGCATGAGTTATTCTTGGATCAGGTCATCTTGGGGGGGATCTATTAAATATAACGGATTTCTATGTCAAGTTCTGCCTAAAAAGCCATATTACAGTTGATATGATTAAAAATGATTAGTAACTGTAAACCAGATTTTTAACAAGGGCTTTTCTTATGGGCAGCATATCATTTTTCATATTATTTCATATTAAATGTTAATAGAATTACATGATAACAACTAAATAATAAGTACAATCTTCTGCAATTTTAAGCCTGCCTATTTGTTTTACAGCAACATTTGTAGGTAGATAATTTCATAGTCTTTACACATACAAATGTTATTTAACATATCCCCCCAGCTATACTATCATACACTGTAACATTAAATTTACACACTTTTTTTAGGGAACATTAGGGAACATTTCTGTATTTTTGAAGTCAGATAATTTTTGGTTATTTTAAGGTATTTATTTTGTTTTTTTTAAAACCATGCTATGTACATATAAAACACAGAGAGAAAACTTTGTAAAGTTAAAACAGTTTACTATGCTAATAATATATCCACAAGATAACCAACGGAAGCACTTAACTTTTTCACACGGTAAATGGCTGAATTGGTCCAAGTCAAGTGACCGGCACCATCAGAAGGTAGACGTTTTCCATGAATGATTTTCATTTCCATGGCTGACGACACCGGCACAGGCTGGATGACAGCAGAATTATTTCTGCTGCAGCCACTAAATCCATTAGAAAGGCCATCTGATAAAGATGAGCACATCCTATAAGCAGATGACAAACCTCTCACCATACACAAGACGTTATTGATGCTGCAGCCAATCCCACAGTGTGTTACAGTGTTACAGGGGGGAATCAGCACAATGTGCTCACCACTGTCTCCATGCTCTCTGTGTCAGCAGCCAAGTACAAAAGAGGATTCAGTGCCACGAGCCATATTCTCACAGATGGCAGAAACAGAATGCACATCTCCATGCTGAACAGTCTGCTGTTAATCTCACTAAATGGACCAGGGGTTGCCTCCTTCGTTGCCGGAGATTTTCAGAGATGTGGGTGAAAGCGTGGCAGTATGCCATGGATGATATCTTGAAATGAAAGCAGTAAAAGAAGTCAGAAGTACATCATGAAAGTCTTTTCTTCGCCTGACAAGTAGACATATAGTGCAGTCTGTGTATTTCTATATTGACATGTTGCCTGATGAAATTGTGTGGTTAATTTGCAAATTTAGAAACAAGGAATTTGTTTGGCCATGTAAACTATTTCATTCACTGGCATGTTAGCTTAACATTTAACCTGTTCTTTTGTTAGTTATATTGCTGTATGTCAGCAGAAGGGCAAGGCATGAAAATGAAAATACTTATTGCACTAGTTGATTATTTAAATTCTAGAAAATGGATTGCAATATTTCTCCGGATTTAGTATTTATGCTCCAAATTAATAAACGTCATACTTTTTCATAAATGCTTAGGAGTCTGTATAAGCCAACTGTGGTATGCAAATTATTTTCATAACGTTCGTAATATTTTCATAAAACCATCTCAATCCCACCAATATACTTCATTGGCAAGCTGCAACTGTAACGGCCGTGGGTGAAGAACTATAAACCATAAAGTGCAGTAGTTAGAGGTTGGAAATTACCTATAGAGACTATAAGTCTTTTACAGGATCTGGCTGTACACATGTTTATTCTCAAAGCAGACGCTGGAGATTTTAACATGGAAATCTATGAGAACTGACTTACTTTTGGAGGCAGAGTTTCAAACTCAAGAACACAAATGCTGACCTGCCTCTGTCTCCAATGGAAGCAGATCAGCAACAGATTTCAGGCAGGATTTCAGGTCCAGCTTGTGGACTTTCATAACAGGCAGGTGCTGAGAAAGGCAACCTCTGTCATGTTATGTTCAGACCATCCTCTTTTTAGAGATTTTCAGCTGCTTCCCTCAGGTCATCGGTGTAAAATGCCTGCAGTGAAGACCAAGAGATTAAGCTTGATAAAACTTGGGCTATTCTTTTTATCTTTTTTAATGTATGTGTTGTTTGATGTGTGGACAATCTGCAAATCCATTTCCCGTTGGGGATAATAAAGTTACCATCGACCATCAAACCTTACACTAAGGAAGGGTCAACAAATGATAAGCAGACTCCAAGGCCTGGGTTGGAGTGGAGAGAGTGTAATGAAAGTTTAAAGGAGAAGTTTAGGTCAGAATCAAAAACCACGCATGGACCTTTATTCTCAGAGTCCAAGTTCAAAGTGACAGAAGCCTCCTTTATGCACTCCCTGTGGCCAGAGACTATCATTTAAATTTTGTCTGCATTATTAATAGTTACTGTGCACTGAGCCAGTGTGAAAGATGTGACAGAGAGATCTGATGGATTTATTTACTGGAATCTCTGAATAATATCTCAATATAAGATGGCCATAATAGCGAAAAGAAGTAGAAAAGCAGCAATTAAACAATAACAGGTCAAGAATACCTCTTGCAGACATTACATTTCATGCTAACCCTTCACATTCCTTACAAAAATAGAAAGTTCTGTCCTTTTGGTAAGACTTGAATGACTCGAGAAGTTTCTGTCAAATTCACCCATTTTTCTAGTTAATTGATACTTTGGGAAATGAACAACATGATTAGAAGCAGCTAAAAGGTCTAAAAATAATAAAACAGTATAATCTTCCTAAGAACGTCTTTTGTTGCTGCGATTGATTCCTGACTGGAATCTTTTAAAAAGTGCTCACTTAAAAAGGAGTCAGAGCTTTTTGTAGGCAAAGTTCATTTGTTACAAAATCAATGCTTATTAAGGAGTTGTCAATAGATTAAACTATAGGAAAAAAACATAACAGAAAGGCATCCAAGTGATGTCAAGTCACCCAATAGATTTGTTCAAAGCAGTAGGGGTTTTTGCTCTATTGTGATGAGAATTTTTATACAATACTCATTTTCTCTTGGTAAGGTCCCAAATGAGTCAGACCTCAGCTCTGTGACATGAGTACTGGCCTTGAAGGCTTTCTCTGGTGCTTGTCTCCCTTGGCGGCTTTGATATTGTTCTCTAGTGTTTGTCTTATTATGCTTACTTGTGTCTTCAGCTAAGTGAGGTTCAGAAAGCTGAGCTGTAAATAGGAGTGCCTCATCTGAACGAAGGAGTAAACATAATATTTGTCTAAAGAACAAAAATGCTCACAGAGGATGCATACCCTCAGACTGATTTATAAATGACTTCTAAATATGTTGGGTTGCCCTGTCATTGGTATAATTTCCATAATTTTGTTGTACATGTACAATGACAATAAAGGGCTATCTATTCTATCCCATTGGTACCGGGCAGATCACAGAAAAATAATGCTGAGTCGTCAGAAGTATTCTTTGCACTGAAGAAACATGTTCTCATCAAAATTCCACATGCTATTCAATTTTTTCTTTAGAATATACACATGCACACAACATAAAGGAGAACTGCAACAAATTAGCTGAAGACTTAAATGCAAAACTTAAAAGTAGCAGAAATTCTACCTTGTGATTCTTCATCTTTGTTTCCAGATACCCAGACACCTTCAAAACCTAATTCCAGCCAAGTGTAATTTTTTGTTTATTTATTTTTTACTTTAATTATGTTATACTAGTTAGATTAAGCTAAAAATCTATGTGGCAAGAGTGTCCTGGGCAAACCTAGGCAGCATTAAGTTTTACATCTGTATTTCTCTCACTTTTCCCTCATCTCCAACCACTGCACATCCATGTCCCACTCTGAGTCTGGTTCTGCCGGATGTCTCTTCCTGTTAAAAGGATTTTATTCATTCCTATTGTCACCAAGTGCTTTCTTATATGAAATTTGTTTGGGGTTTTCTCCAAACCCTGTGAGGGTCTCAGCCTCACAGTTTTAAGCAGTTTGCGATGACTGTTGCTGTGAATTGGTGCTATATATTGTTAATAAAACTATAATTAAATGCCAAATAAAACTGAATTTACTTGACATGTTTTTCAATGATGGAACAAAGAAGAGCTCCCCAAAAAAAGCTCTAATTTGTTCCATCAAAGCAGAACCAGGTTTGAACCCAGGACCCTCTTGCTGCTGAGCCAGCTACCAATATGAATGCTTTCTGCAAGTATTGCTTGTTTTTGCTGGCCACTAACTAAATTGTAAATCGGTAATTGAGGGCTGGGATCAGGGATGCACTAATTAATTAGGATCTCCAGCCAGAGCTTCTTGTTTAGCTCTACATCTTGACTGGAGATCCAATCAACCCATTGAGTTCAAACTCCATCATGTTCTCACTGGTTAACAAGACCACAGGACACCTTACTTGGAGCAAGATATTTGTGCATCACTTTCTTTTATCTCACACTTTTTTAACACATCTGCACACAGCCTCCACCTCACAATGCATGTTTTCCTACTTATGATAGCCATTTTTTTGACCCTTAAGTGCTGTATTAATCTTTCCTTAAAATACACGATTTAATTAATGGGTGGTACAATGAATGAGCCCGAATTTGTATCTTGTCTACCCTTTGGCTATTTGTTTTCCACATTTTTAACTTGTACCTCCCATTAATTGGGTTTGAAGTACATTAATTCCTCAGAGATAGCTTTTTAGTGCTCTATATTCAGTGGTGGGTATTTGAGAGCCAGCAGCAGCACCTTGCCTCCTCCTCTGAAATGGTTAGAAACACTGGGTGCTTTCTCCAGAGAACAGAAAGCAGTATTCATTAGGATATTCATGGGTGCAGAGGGATGACTGAGAGCAGCTCAGCGGCATACAGTATGCAGAGCAACAGTTTAGCCAAAAGGTTTTGTGCTTGAGCAATGACTGAAACACTACATCACACAGAATAACTGAAACACTTGAATTTATCAAACATGCATGCGCTTTGCAGGTAGATCTGTTTGTGCTATGTCTTTTTTCCCCTCTCTTTTCCCCTTACTTAAGCATCATGCAACCATTCTTTTATCCACTATACAAGTTGTAGGTTTGAGGCTTTCATTCTATATAGGTACATACATCCTTATCAAAGCCATTAACTTACTTGCTTTGCTGTTACTATGGCATCCCATCTAACCTTCATAGAACTCAACAAATTGAGTTTGGAAAAAAAATCTTTCAAGGCTGCATGTTCTCTTACCTGCCAAAGAAAAAATTTGGTATCGATAGAGTTTCCATGGCTGCATTCTGTAGCATTTGGCTGATGCACAGCAGCAACAGCCTGAAATACAGCATTGCCAAAACAAAAAAAGACGCTGCACTGACACGCTGCCTGTCAGTGGCTTTCACCAGCTTAGCCTCTTAATGTGGATGTTGTTTCTTTGTGTTTGCACGTATGTGTGGTTGTGCGTGCATGTGTGTGTTGGCGTTTGGATGAATCTGGATTGAGGACATCTCCTCAGCCCTCAGAAATATGGGAAATTAATGCATGTAAGCGCACATACACCCACAGGCAAACAATCACCCTCCTACGTGCCCTCCCCACACAAAAAGTGCCATTGTGGAGTTTGAGCTGCAGTGTGAATTAAATTGAAGTGGTGAATATAGCACACTGTTCACTAAAAGTCACAAGCAGCCTGGTGTGGAGGGAAAACAGTGGTGACAGTGATGACTTTGCATGTACCTCTGCAGCGGGAAAGCGAGTGGAAGGGTGATTGCCATCACTCGCAACAACAGTGGGAGAATTAAAAGCAGAAACATGAAACAAGAAGATACAAAGAGACAAAGCACAGAGAAACAAAAAAAGGAAGGGGGATGAGGTGAGCCCCTTGTTTCAAAACATAAGGAAAGTTTTCCGATTCTTGAAAAGGTGTTTGAGCCAGTAAACATGCACGTCAGCTGACATACTGGCAGTTCAGGCTCACGTTTTGTTATTTGTACCTATAAGTAGATTTGGTCTGCAG
This sequence comes from Aulonocara stuartgranti, assembly GCF_965226115.1. Taxonomy (NCBI): domain Eukaryota; kingdom Metazoa; phylum Chordata; class Actinopteri; order Cichliformes; family Cichlidae; genus Aulonocara; species Aulonocara stuartgranti. Next base: position 33,182,481 of record NC_138945.1, on the reverse strand, counting down.
CAGGTGGGTCATCCATCCTCAGCTCCACATTTTCAAAAAGAACACAGACAACAGATGAGCATAATACAATATAATGAAGAAATCAAGAAGCAGAAAAACAAAACAAAAATACAAAAAATACAAAACAAAACTACATTCATACTGTGTTGCTCTGCATTACAATAAAATGACACTCACTAGGATGCGAGTTGCTGGTTAAAACGGAACTAACCAACCAATTCTTTTCTTGTATAGAAAAAGAATTGAAATATAAGTATGTAACTAAGAAATTGATAAAGAACATAACACACCCATGGGAAGTTCCATCTTCTGTACCACAACATATTTGTTCTTGTCCGAAGGCACAACAAAATTATATATTTTTTTTTAAATTTTGTTTTTTTGTTTTAGATAGCACCTGCTGTCCTTTTGCATTGGCGCCTTGATACATGGGCCACAGTCATATTGGCTTTCTGGGAGATAACGTCCCCATTTCAGACCTATAATGTCAAAACTGCCAACAACTGTCAATTGGCAGACTATAAAATTGCTGATGAAATGTATATAGTGTTGCCAGGTTGTTCACTGTGTTCACTCATAAACACAGGGTACCTTGGTAAACAGCAATGCCTAAATGGTAACATGTTAAGATGCTGACAATTGCAATTGATGCAGATGTTTGGCAGTTCTAATAAGTTGTTAACGATTATGAAATTTCCTTAAAATGGGTTTTGGAATTCAAGCAAAAAAGAATTTTCTACGTCCTCTAAATACAGTCCTGTTGGTGTTTTCTACCATCTGTAAAACCCTTTAGCAGGCATTCCCACTTAAAAGGACAGACAGTCCATGTTGGAAGGTAGTCTAGGTAAAACAGACAAAAACATAACTGACTTTTAATCAAGTGTTATAATGGATTCATTCAATGCACTACATTTTAGATTTAGGATTTAGATCTATGCTTTGTAAAGACCATTCAATAGTCCTCAGTTTTTCAAAGCCATTTATTATGTAACACAGTGGTTCCCCAGCTTTCAGGATAAATAAAGCGTCTCTTATCTTATCTTCTTCATCTTGCTTGGTGGATTTACTTGGGATCATTGGCCTGTTGAAAATTAAAGTTCTGGTTCAACTTTTGTTTTTGTACAGATCCTCAAACACTTTCTAATATAATTCAGATTTCACAGTGGATTTAAGACTGCAAGCTACCCACTCCCTGAGGCAGTCAACCAGCACGAATGAGGACTGTCTCAAAAGCTGCCTCTGGTCTGCACGAAACATATCTGCTGTTACTAACAGCTCTATGATCTTTGAGTCATCTGTCCAGAGCACATTAGTCAAAATGTTCACTGTCAAACTGTTGTTTTGCAGTTTAAGTTTGTGCAGTTTATTTCTGATGTAGATGCACTCAAACAGCCTACTTTAGCTCTTAATTTGGCAGCCAGTGTTGGATAGGTTAACAATAAAAACCATTAGAGAAAAAAATACTCATAGCCACCTCACAGAAGTATCATTATGTACAGCTACTTTCAGTATTATTGATATTTATTTTGGACTCTTTCTCTCTGATTGATCTTTTTGAGTTAACTTTAATAATTACTTCCTCCAGACCATCAACTTGTATATTAGACCTGATTCCTAAAAGACCAAGTTCATTTAAAGTGGTAGGATTTAAACCATTACTTAAAAAGCAACCCCTTGACTGAATTCTTGAAAGAGTATTTGTAAAACAGCTAACTGATCACCTGCAGAGGAATGGTTTATTTGAAAAGTCTCAGTCAGGATTTAGGATTTATCACAGTACAGAAACAGCATTAGTAACAGCTACAAATGATCACTGTATGACTTCTGATAGTGGACTCATCTCAGTATTTGACCTGACCTCCAGCTTATTCATGTAAATGGGGAGTTTTCTTCAGACACTAAGGTTAATTATGGAAATCTGCAGGGTTCTGTGCTTGGACCAATTTTATTTACATTGAACATGCTCTCCTTAGCGTAATAATATGGTATACGCGTTATCTGCTACACAGATGATACCCACCTTTACCTGTCCATGAAACCTGATAGCACACCCCAATTAGTTAAACTGAAACAATGTTCTAAAGACATAAAGACCTGGACAACCTCTCATTTCCTGCTTATGAATTCAGATAAAAAAGGATTATTGCACTTGGCCTGCAGTAGAAACATGTTGTCTAACCAGGCACTTAATCTGGGTGACATTACCTTGGTCTCTAGTACCACTGCAAGGAATCTTGGACTTGTTTTTGAACAGGGTATGTCCTTCAAGGTGCACATTAAATAAATAAGTACTACTTTCTTGCATTTCAGCAATATTTCTAAAAATGAGAAAACATCCTGCTCAGAGTGATGCTGAAAAACTAGTTCATTCATTTATTATGCCTAGGATGAACTACTATAATTCATTATTGTTTGATTATTGTAAAGACTCCCTGAAAAGCCTTTAGTTGATTCAAAGTGCTGCAGGGAGAGTACTGACAAGGAGTAGAAAAAGAAAGCATATTTATCCCATATTGGATTTTCTTTATTGGCTCTCTGTTAAATCCAGAATCAAATTTAAAATCCTTTTCGTACAAGGTCATTATAACCAGTCCCCATCTTATCTTAAAGAACTCAGTACCATATCAATAGAGCATTTCACTCTCAGACTGTGGGCTTACTTGTGATTCGTTGGGTATTTAAAATAGAATGGGAGGAGGAGTCTTCAGCTTTCAAGCCCCTCTTCTGTGGAAGCAGCTCCCACATTGAATTCAGGAGAAAGACACCCCCTTTACTTTTAAGATTAGACTTAAAACGTTTTTTGATAAAGAGTTGAATCAGGTGACCCTGAACCTTCCCCTAGGTAAGCTGCAATAGGCCTAGGCTGCTCGGGAGCTTCCCATGATGCGGTGAGTGTTTCTTCATCACCCACCTTTTTTCACTCACTGTGTTCATACACAACTCTGCATTTAATCATTAGTTATTCATAATCTCTGCCTATATCTGCCGGAGAGGTTTCTTCCTTTTAAAAGGTTTTTTTTTTCTTCTTTCTACGGTTGCCAAGCTTGCTCATAGTGGGACATCTGATTGTTGGGGTTTTCTCTGGGTCAGGGTCTTTACATGGTCGTTACAATAGAAAAGTACCTTGGGCAACTGTGATTTGGCATTATAGGAATAAAATAAAACTGAATTAAATTCAGGGAATCTGCATGTATGTCTATTCTTTGTCAACTTAAAAACTGTTCATCTTATTTACATCAGACCTCAGTTAAAGGTGCTCCCATGTTTTGTGCCTTCTATGTGTGTGTTTTCTTTCTTTTGATTGGCCACATGAACAAGGCACTCTGACATGACGTGGGACCTCATGTCACTAGTTCAGATAATATAAACTTTCACTTCCTGTGACTTTAACTTTAGTGACGCTAACATGCTTGACAGTGGGCACTGTGCTAGTTTAAATGAATTCAAAGATCTTTTTAAATCCCTTGCCAGACTCATAAGCATCCACAACCTTTTTTCTAAAGGCCTTAGGGAATCCTTTGAAGTTTGTGTGCGACTGGATCAGTGTTTCCAACTGCTGTATTATCAATGGCAGGTTGATCTCCTGTCTCATTAGGTGGAATGAGAACAGCTCTGTCACTCTCACCCCCATGCTTTCTCTCAGCCCCATTGCACATACTATTCTTAGACATCGGATGAAAGGTTGGACACCACTGACATATCATTATCACACATTAATGAGATGAAACCCCTGAACTTGTGCCAGTAACATGTATGCTATGATTTGATCAGTGTCTGTGTGTATGGTGTGGGGTGACATATGTTGGTTCTATCTCCGAGAAATGTTAATAACTGAAATTTAAATGTCTTTTCACAGTTTGACGTTTGTGATAAGCTTCTAGACTCAATGTGTTTCAAAATCAGATGTAAAGCAACTAGTGAAAAATATATCGATGCTTTTGTGCTAAATGTGTGAAGAGATTTTATCTCAACAATGAACAAAATATTTTTTACCTCCTGCATTTCATTGACATTTTCATTTCTGCAAGCACAGGAAATCAAATCTGTTTCGACTGTAAATCTCAGCCTCTTCTAAAGCTTTCTTCTGCTCCTATTTTGACAATTTCTTTAGGTGACGTTAGAGAAAAATAATCGGAAACATAATTTACCTGTTTTTTTTTTATTTCATTTCTGACATATTTAATAATAGGTGGAATATATTAAATATGTATATATATATATGTATGCTTGTATTGTGAGGTGCTGACAGAAAAACAAAGCAAACACATTCATTCTCTTCAGCAAACGGTAAAAAAGAATCTGCATCAAAGAGTGTGAACACGACTACATAGTCTGGAATCAAGCGGCGTATTTTCACTTATTTATGTGGTTATTTCACTTTAATGCTTCTTGGGTTTATGGTGAGGTAGAACATACGTTTCTGAGATCCAGAGGGAACAAGAGAAAGCAAATTAAGGGGGAAACACCAACACATGGAGAAAGTCCTCTCAAAGACTGAAAATGGAGATCACGTATTCTGCATAAACTGGTGTCAGTTGTGAAATAATAATTGGAGTAATAAAATATTTATAGGAGTATGTGGCAGCTCTCTGATACATTTTACAAATATTAATGCAGACTCAGATTAAAATCCTCCCATTTAACAATGATGGCTTTGTCCAGCAGGGTAAAACTCAGCAGTTTTTTACCAAACCTGAAAAAGCCTTTAACCTTAAAAGTTGGAGTAATCCATTCAATAGTCACAGAGATATTTCATGAGATATATAGACCAATCAAAAGGGCACAGAATCTGAACAATTTTGTTTGAGATAACAAATATGATCAGTAACTGATCGAGCTAACTGGCGCTGATATCTGCATTTCATTTACTGGTAGCAACAGTCGTCACTATAAGTCATCTTTGATTTGACGAGACATTTTCAAGAATTTTGAAAAGCTAATGTAGCTGCCATTCACAATCTGCTCAGTTTATCAGATCACAAACAATGTCGCAGATGGTAGGATTGTGACTGTTCCTCTTTTATGCTAATACAGTTTTAAATGCAGTGTGTCATGGCTGCATAGATGGGCAGAGGAAAGCAACAGCTTTAGTCACATGATAGCAGATGGACTTTAAATGACTTGAAGTTTCGTACTCAGATCATAAGATCAGCCCTAAGCATTATCCATGCTGTAAAGGTGAAAAAATCATCAAGAAAAAAGAAAAAAAAACTGCTTAGACCACCTCCCAATATAAGGTTTATTCCACAGCTCCCATTAATTAACATCATTGGTAATTACCAAAATATATATTTCTATTGTTTCTGTAATGGTAAATCTCATTGTATGCACAAGCTCTTTAATCAAAATGATATTTTTCACACTACAGTATAATTATTGCTAATACCAATTTTAAAATGTATTGTTTTGTTAAAATCTGAAAAAAAAAAAAAACAGAAAACACATTATTATATTTATTTTATTACATACTGAAGTGCATTATTTGGATTTCTGAACAGAAAGAAATACCTGTAGTGGCTTAATGTTATGCTTCACAAAGAAGTCCATATTTGGAAATATGTAATTTTAATGTTTTTTTTGTTGTTGTTGTTTTTTATTATGGGTGGTCAGATAAGATTATATATCTGAATATCTGTTTCAGAAACAAACAAATTTAATTTCAGTTTGATGACAGAGTAGAGAAACCTGTGAGCATCATTAAATTATTACAGCTACTCAGACCCTGCGGGTTGTTTGATAATTGCTGGATTATTTTATTTATTTATTTATTTTTTAAGTGTGCATATATGCTGAACAGAAATCCATAATAATGCATTCCAGAACCTTTACTTTGGTGAACATTACTCACGCGCTGTTTCTTCTCTTCTATTCTTTTTATTACCAGAAGACACAAATACATGAGGTTGTGAAGTGAATGAAGGGCAAGGAGGTGCAGGCAGGGAATAAATGCTGATTTGGCAAGGAAAGAAGATCCTCAGGGAAATGCAGTGACAGCAAACGCACATACTGTTCATGCACAACCCTCTACAAACAAAATTGTTTTGAGGCATTTGATGCTAACTGTTGTACCTTTATTACTAAAAGTATTAAAGTTATAGAAAGATTAATGCTGGGCTTTGAAGCTTGGCAGTTAGTAAGCTCTACAAAGGTAAAAAGGTGTTTGTCTTTTCCCAATCAACAGGGTGCTACAGTGTATTTTATCTGCAATAGATCTCGTGTAATACTAGAAACATGAATAAATGTCCAATAATTTTCAGAAGAATTCACAAAAAACACTAGAAGAACAAAAAATGAACAAAAGAAATAAAGTTTGGGCTTGAATACGTGAACAAGACAGCAAGGTCACAACACAGACAATGGAGGGACAGGATGTTGTCTTTATAGTTGGATCTCTTTTTTCTTTTTACAGCACAACAGAATAAAATTTAACAACTCCTGTGCTATGTTTACAAAAAGTCTTATTTAAAGAGTGAAATGTTGATGACACAAATGTGTTGTGAGTCTGCGTTGTCAGTAGGATGAGAATAAAAAAGAAATGGGGGTAGAAAAAATCTCCACCACCTTCTGTTACCCAACTGTAGGAGAGCTGGCCCCGTATCTGTGCAGCTGTTCACTAGATTTCCTGTTTGCACTTTGAAAGTGAATTTTTTATCAGCCCAATGGCCCAGGGATCTGTCTCAGCAGACAAGTTGAATATCAGGCCATCATCTATAGTTGTCTTGAAAAAAGTAAACAATGGCAAGCTCACTAGCAGGACTCACAGGTGGTAGTAAACAATTTAATCGAGCATTGACAGATTGAAAGCAGAATGCTGAGGCTCATCAAATTATAATTTGATGAGCTGTTTCACAGGAAATTAATCATTTAAACATTTTGAACATTTTGAAATGTGTTCATTTGCTGCCATTGCCCTTTTTTTGGTTTAAATAACTTTGTATCTTGAACTGTTGGCTGCACAAAACAAGCATTTTAAAATAACAGTTTCTGCTGATTAAAAAAAAAATCAACAAAAAATTACTAAACAATAAAAAAATATCTAACAAAAACAGTAATGACTGCATCTCTGTAGAAAGAAATTTTGCCATAATATTACAGATCTGGTATGCATAAGAAAAATGTGGACGTAATGAAGCAATGAGAGCTGTATACTAAATATTTGTGGTGTTGTGGTAACACATGCCGCATACAGTTTCAGGAGACTATGTAGATTGCATGAGCAGATATAGGAGAACGTGATGAGTAAGTATGTAAGTATGTAATAAGTATGTAATGACTCAGCAGCAAAGCAACACAAAACTGTTACTGCAGCTCCAGCTGAGATGCAAGCATAAGGGAAAAATAGATAAAAAATATCAAGCATTTAAATGTGTAAACAGGCTTATCGCTCGTTAGGTGGAAAAACTACCAACCAATACAATGCAGTGTCACAGTGAGTCTGGAAGAAGATCTCTTATTCATGTAGTGCTCTGTAGGACTGCGATGAGGGGGATATGGGCACAATGTGCAGCATCAATCACCGCGGGGAACCCAGTAATGAAACTTCAGTGCATTAATATACAACAGAAAATGTCATCCATGATTGATAACAATATTCAGGCTACCTGAGAATCCTGGAAATATGGCAAACATTTCTGATGTAGTACCTATCGCACTTTCAATCATTATGTAGTATAAATGAGCACAGAGTTTTAATGGCCTTCTGAAGGACCTCTGAGTAGTGCTCATTGGGACCATGCTCATTTGCAATAAAGGCCAAATAAATTATGTTCAAGTCAGGTTTGATTGGTGAGAATAAAACCTGGCTTTTTTTTTTTCAACACTGAGACCTAATTCAAATTTATTTCTATTCATTTGAATGCAGAGTAAGTATGGTATCAAAAAATGTGCTAATTTTATTTTCTCTTAAGGGCACACGGTGAGCCTTTTTCTTTTTCAGTGTATTTTCTTAGCTGCTTGTGGTGCTCAGAGCTCTCTATTGTTCAGGCCAGTTCTAGTGTTGAAAGAATTGGCCTTTTATTTAAGAAATACTGTTAGCATAAAACTGCATGGCAAATTGCTGGAGGCACATGGAAGAGAAAGCACACAGCCTTGCTGTTGTGAGGGAAATGTCATGAAAAATAATAGTAATGACAATTTCAGCATATAATTTTATCAGTGTTGCATTTGTAAAATAAAAAAACAACAAAAAAAATTATCTGTTGCACTGGCTGCAGTATTCTATAAAGAGTCCAAGCCATGGCTTGTTGCACCTATACTACATTGTAAACATTGGAAGAAAACATTTTTGGAAGCCTGGGTCTCAGCAAATGTTTTAACATAATCATTCTCTGATGATCAGGTCAGTTTATTTTTCTCTCTGTCTTCAATTGGATCAGAGTTATTTTCCACAGTTATGCAGATGATATGTAACTTTATGTTCCACTGACAGATTGTAACATAAATGCAAAGTCAAATCTTGTGTCTTATCTCTCTTATATCAAATGCTGGCTGTCGTACCTCACAGCAAGAAGGTCCTGAGTTCAAAGTGGCCGCAGCCTTTCTGTGTGGAGTTTGCATACTCTGCCTGTGTTTGCATGGGTTCTCTCTGGGTACTCTGGCTTCCCACAATTCAAAGACATGCAGTTAGTGGGGTTTGGTTAATTGGTAATTCTAAATTGTTTATAGGTGTGAAAGATTGTCTTTGTTAACCCTACGATAGGCTGGTGATCTCTCCAGGGTGTACCCTGCCATATTCTAGCCCTGCCCTCCGCCAAGGATGAGTAGAAAAGGATAGATGGATGCAGGTTCTTCTATTCAGCCCCCTAACCTGAGAAAACCATTGGGGGGGAGAGGGGGAGAAGTATCTGAGATTCCAAGCTTTGCTTTAACCTATATAGCAAATTAATAGATTATCTTCTGTGTTATTATCATTATTATTGTTATTATTATTATTATTATTATTATTATTATTATTAGTAGTAGTAGTAGTAGTAGTAGTAGTAATGTTAGTAGTAGTAGTAGTACCAACCTGCATCATTATAAAGGAAAGTGGGGGTATTCTGTTAGAGCCTCACAGATGTGAAGAATAGGGGACTCACAATCTGCTCTCACCTAACTTTTTGCAATAAAACAGTTTTCATTCCACTTCTACTATTTATTTATTTATTTATTTATTTATCTTCATTATTAACAATCTATTTATTTCTATTTTATTTATTTGTCTCACCTGTGATATTATTTTCACTGTTTTAGTTTTACAGTATGCCTCATTTTTATTTCTTGTTGGTATTTTAACTGTGTGTACTTCTCTTTTTGAATTTAGATTTTGATCTTTTGTAGCACTCTGTAAAGGATTTTGTAAGTATGTTCTGAAAAGTACAAAACAGCTTTGGTGTCGTTATTGTCGTTATCATTGTCGTTTTTGTCGCCACTACCACCTCCGCTGTCGCCACCACCTTTGTTCTGCAGTTTAGATGGGTAATTGATCTGCTTTTTACACTGTGAGAGTGCTGTAGTCACAATGTGTTAATGAAGACACCTGCGTGAACAATTCTAAGTGAATCACAATGAGGCAGACAACTTTAATTGTTTCATTCTTTTCTAAAAAAAATTTGATAGCTCCTGTAATGTGTTTTGTAGTGACTGAAGAAGTAATGATTCTTAAAAAATCAATTAATAGCATTTCCTGGTGCTTTCCTACAGAAATAAACCAAAAATCTGTCAAATAGTTCAGAATTACAGCTATTGTGGATGATAAACAGAAAGGCAATTGTAAAAAATTCTCACAGAAATGATGCTAAACACAGATTCTATCTATATATCTATCTATCTATGAATTAAATACAAAACAATTCATTTTCAGAATCTTCCAAAGCAAGCAGCCAAGCTGCAAGATATTCCACTAATATATATTATAATTCTTGGTGGCTGTAGCTCAGGTGGCAGAGCAGGTCAGCCACTAATCAGAAGGTCGGTGGTTCGATCCCAGGCTGCCTCCTGGCTGCAAGCCAAATATCCTTGGGCAAGATACTAACCCCATGTTTGCCTACTGGTGGTGGTCAGAGGGCCCGGTAGCACCAGTGTCCGGCAGCCTCGCCTCTGTCAGTGCGCCCCTGGGCAGCTGTGGCTGCAATGTAGCTTGCCATCACCAGTGTGTGAATGTGTGTGTGAATGGGTGAATGACTGAATGTAGTGTAAAGCGCTTTGGGGTCCTATGGACTAGAAAAGCGCTATACAAATGCAGGCCATTTACCATAATATATGCTCTATGAGTGTACCATTGCTTAAGTTAGCCTTCTTTGCATATGTCACAGTCTAAAAAATGGAAAGGGTTAATATGTACTGTGCTGCTTAAGGGTCTAGGCCACTGTATTTCTTCTTTGAGCCTTTGCAGACCAATGAGAATCCTCCAGAGCTAATACAAACTGTTTGAAGTTTTGCCTTTAACCATTTTAATTTACTTTTTCAAGACCTCTCTGTTAGGTTTTGGTTCATGATATGTTGTCTTCTTGTTTTGCCTTTAGTTTTAGTCATCCTTTGTTTTATTTTTTTGGTGTTACTTTTGTTTGAGAAAACTTCCATTGGAGATCTACCGTTTTACATTGATACCACTATTTTTTGCTGATTTTCCTTGAGATGGTAAAAAGTTGAGTTACATGTTTGCAACTGGTGGTGGGTGTTTTTGTTTTAAGTTAAAACTGTTTTGTTGGCCTTAACTCTCCCTGATGTTAATTGATGCTTCCCACAAAACAACTGTTTGATTCAGTTTGAAATACATTTCAATCAGAACCAAACAGTTCCTCATAATTCTCCACCCTGTGCACCGTTACTTTCTTATCTCTAGGCCAGCGCAGGGACATATAACACCAACTAGAGTCACTGAACTTGCCAACACTCTACTATTTTATTTTACCAAAATTGATCTTATATGCTGATAATTTTTCACAATTAACAAACACAAACTGTATATAAATGATGGCTATAGCCACAGACATCACTTATTGATGAGTGAAGCCTCTTTTTAAAGCACTGAGATGAACATTTTGCCAAGCTCTGTCTTAGTGTTTTGAAACTTTGTTTAACAAAAAATTAGTGCATCTGACTAAGAAACATAGAGGGAAATATATATTTGTAACTTGTGAGTTACAAAATGTGTCCACCCTAATGGATGCCCTGATTTAGCATCTATTTGACTGTTTTTTTAATGACATCTAGTAAGAGTTAAGATGGCGCCAGTGTGCACGGCCTGCCGTCTAACTCCGCTACTACTGGTGATGTTGTTTGCTCTACCTGATTTAAAGGATGCTAACTCTCTGCGTGTATATGATCGCAAAACGCTTCTGGCCATAAGATCCTCTTATTCCAAATTTTTTTTATTGTAATTATGGAAACCAGAGATCTTTCTCTCCACCGTTCCTGCCTGGCGTTCCTGTTTCAGCCTGCCTCTGTTGTGCCTCGGCGCTTCCCCAATTGAGGAGACGTCGCAGACGCCACGGAAAGGGCAGTGGTCTACTGGTGAGAATGAAGGCAGCCTTTACACATATTGGAAAAGAACCCCATCTTACTGCGACTGGATTCGACCATGTCAACTGCGAGCCCTTCCTGGGCTCGACTTACACCTGCCTGACACCTGTCGTTGGGATAATTAAAACAACCCCACGTCTGTGAGTTTTTAGTTTGTTTGATTCCTTCAGCTTCACCCAGCATGGATCCAACCCATAAACAGGGCCACATGTTGGATCTTGTGCTGTCTTTAGGACTACCAATCTCCAAACTGGAAATATGTGACGCGTTTTTTTCTGACCACTGTCCTCTTGTGTTTGACATACTTTTATCTCACTGCCATTTTAAGTCTACTATTCCAAAACGCTGCTGTCGCGTTTTTAAACCAACTTCAACAGAACAATTCTCTATTGCTTTAAAAAACTGTTGACACCCTCCCTTGGCAACGGCACCGGGAAGATGGTTATGAACTTTTATGATAAGTGTAAAACTATTCTTGATGAGATTGCCCGCTTTAAAACTATGAGACAGAAAATACAAACAGACCCATGGATAAATGAGGCCACTCGTTCAGCCAGACGACGGTGTGGATCTGTATATCTCCGGCTAAAGAGTAACACCTCCGCTTCGCTGGAATCCTTATTTAAGTGTCTCTGCGAAGTTAAGACCTGGATGGCCTCAAATTTTCTTAATTTTAATGAGGAAAAAACTGAAGTGAGCATCTATGGACCAAGCTGCAATCCTAGTACCCCAGATCTTGAACTGCGCAGTTTAGCACCTTTTGTTAAACCGCATGCAAAAAATTGGGGGGTTATACTAGATAGTAAGTTTACCTTTGAGAAACAAATTAACTCTGTTGTACAGCGGCCCTTTTTTTAAATTGAGGCTCTTATCCAAGGTGAAATCCTTTTTATCTCTTAAAAACCTAGAACAGGCAATTCACGATTTTATCTTATCTCAGCTGGACTACTGTAATTCTCTATATGTCGGTGTTAGCCAGGCTTGTCTAGCACGGCTCCAGCTGGTCCAGAATGCTGCAGCTCGTCTCCTGACACGTTCAAAGAGACACGAGGATATTTCCCCGGTGCTCACCTCACTTCACTGCCTCCCAGTCCGCTTTAGAATTAAATACAAAATTTTGTTGTTGACTTAAAAAGCACTGAAATGCCTCCAGAATATCTGTCTGATTTACTGCAGCCATAAATACCCCCTAGAGATCAAGTGATCTCTCGCTCTTGGCCACTTCTAAATCCACAGAGGTAACCAGGCATTTGTAGTTGTGGCGCCGAAAATGTGGAATGATTTACCTCTCTACATTAGAAAGGCCCTGACCATCAGTCTTTTCAAATCCCATCTTAAAACACATGTATTGTCATTGGCTTTCAACACCACATGAGAGTTACCTATCTGTCGATGTAGTCATCTTTTATCAGGTATTTGTTATTGATGTTATTTGTTACTGTGTAATTTTCTTTCTTTTTTTTCTCTTCTTTGTACAGCACTTTGGCCAACATTTTGTTATTATATTTATCTATATAGATAAATAAATAATATGAATTCAGCATTCAATTGATTCAGTAGATTAGCTGGGGAAAGTTTTTACTGAGGTCATAGACAAAGTGATCAGTCAGTTCACTTTCTGAAAGGAAGCCTGTATAGTCAGACTCTTGCTCCTTATTAGCCATCAAAGAGAATGCAGTTTTGAGCATAGACACGACATAAAAGATAGATGTGGCCTTTGAAAAGTAAATTCAGTGACTGAAGTGACTTAGATTAATGAAGGCATTAAAACCTCAGGAGTAACAAATTTACATTAACTTAAAAAAACAAACACCATTATTGCATCCGAATGGGATTTCATATAACTTCTGCTCTACTCCAGGGCACTGAATATTATTTTCCTTTTATAAACAGTTACACTTGGGTGAAAAGGTTAACCCCTCCAAGAGATTATATGCAGAATTCCTCCAGGGAACAGTTTACATATGAGTCACTGGACCTCTCAGGCAAACAAGCAGCAAATATGTCACCTCACCTCATTTCTAAGTAAAGGCCAACCATTGCAGAGAACCTCTATAGATATTGTTTTCACCTCTGCTGTGGTATAGTTTTCCAGATATTACTTTAAAAGGTCCTGGAAAATGAGACATTTCTCTTCTGCTGGATCACTGGATCCCTCTGAAGGCATACTATGCAGAATATGTTACTCCAGCAGGGCTTACTATTGTGCTATTATAGACTGCTGGTCTAGTTTGAACTTTTTTAGCCCACTATTATTTATTTTGGCTGCTACATAATAAAAATCATGTAAAAATCAAAATCTAGGTTTTGTGTTGGGCTATGAATCAGTGAACACCCTTGCAAAGATCTTATTCTGTGCATAAGCATTACAAGCATTACAATTCATTTCATCATTTCATGATTTGTGTCATAATTTGAATTTGATATGCCGCAGCTGAATTTGATACAGTACATAATTTCTTTTCAGTTTCAGCTCTTCCACCTCTTCCACCTTATCCAGTTTGTAGTCAGATATTCTTCTTCATCTTCTTTTGGCTGGTCCATTCAGAGGTTGTTATAGCAGATCATCTGTCCCCATCTGTCCTCTTTCACACATGTACTCTTCCACTATATCCACGAACCTTATCTGTGATCGTTCCCTTTTCCTCCTGCCTGTCAGCTCCATATTCAGCAATGTATCCATTGCCCCTCCTTTTACTATGCCCAAACCATCACAGCCTTATCTCTGACTTTGTCACTGTTTCCAGACCTACATGGCAGGTCTCACTACTGTCATATAAACCTTCCATTTCACTCTTGCTGCTATCTTTCTGTCAGAAATCACCCCTGACAATCGTCTCCACCCACCCCAGCTTGCTTACACTCTCTTCTTCACATCTCTCTTCATTCTATTCAATGGTTTACCTGAAGCTTTTAAAATCATCCACCTTCACAACCTCTGCTCTTTCCACTTTCACTGTTACATCTGTTTCCTCTCATTCATGCATTCTGTGATCATATACTGGCTCGATAACTTGTCACTCAGTCATCAAAACTTTAGGAAACCTTATTCAGACAGAATTTAAAAAAAACTCCATGGGCAGCGTCTCTCTGGCAATGTTGAGTGCAAAATAGAGGCTGAACAAATTTATTATCCTAGCGTTGGGTTACAAAATGATCCATCACACGTGTATGGTAAGTGATAGCTGGTTAGCAGTTACTTCAGTAGATATGACTCAGTAGATATGATATAACACATTTATAATTTCATTGCTTTTAATTTATTGCATTGCAGTTTTACATTTTACTTACAAATATGCATAACTAACATTCTTACGAGTTAATTTTCTTTTGATTTGTCCATATTTCTGAAGTTCTTTCCAGCTCTGTTCATAAATCGTAGGGAGGACTTTCTCCCGCATAGCAAAATTGGTATGGCCCATATCTGGCCCATACAATGTGCTTATACATGGCCCAAATACTACAAAGAATGACGGCCCTTTGGTGGACTAGATCTGGTTTGCCAGAGGTGGCCCACACATGGGCCAGCACAAGGCCAGTTGCAGACGCACTGCTGGCCCTGTGCTGACCCAGAACAATTTCAGCTCTGGCCCCAGATGTCAGCCTAATGTGTACCCTAATCAAGCCATGTAATAATAACATGTGCTGGAACATAATAGTGCAAAAGTAACATGACAAAACTCTGTTCAGGCAGTGAATGGACTGATTCTTATATAGCACTTTTCTACTCGCGCAGATTAATCAAAATGCTCTATACAACATGCCACCTAATCACGAACGTTCTTTAAACTGAGTGCTTTCTAACTGCATTTACACCCTTGACATGCAGACTGGAGGAGCCGGGGATCGAACCACTAATTTTCCGATCAGTAGATGCCCCACTCTACCGCCTGAGCTACAGCCAGCCAGTGGTAAACATGAGTAAACCCTCACTAGGTTTTGGAGAAAGTGTACACTCACAAATCTGTCAAACCTGCATTTGAAATGTTGGCTACCATAGCAGTATAGTATTGCAACATGGCAATGGGTGTTCTAACTAAAATAGGAAAATATGAACATAAATAGTGCCATCATTGCCAGACTTGGCCCACATCTGGTTGACATACACCCTGCCATGACACCAGTCTTCTCTATGAGCCTAGGCCACATAAACCAAACCACAATCGGGCCAGATATGGCATGCCATCACATAAACAGTGCCATCTACGCCAGGCCTGGCCCATACCTGGATTACATACCATACCATGCCAGAAGTCAGCCAGCAGTGCCGGCTTGACACCAGATCCGGGCCAGACCTGCCTGCTATGTGGGTTTCTAATCTAATCTTTTTAATTTTGCGAAGTCATTTTTGACTTTTGAGATTACTTTTATATTTTTGAAATAGAGCTTTAAAAAAATTAACCATGCTTTCAAAAGTTGTGCATTCATAAAACATATGAAATATTGCATATTAGTGGCTCTCAAGAATACCAGTTGCCAGTGTAAATCAATAATTTCATTCAAATGTATATAAAATGAGAAGATGCATGCAGTTTTTTTTCTTTTAGTTGAGGTCATTGTGTTCATTTCGGAAAAGTTTTCACCTCACAATTTTCATGCGAGCAGTGCACTGCCAACATTCTGTGCAAATACAGAAAGTAGTAATTTACTGTGTGGGAAGATGAAAAAATAAGAGTGTGGAGGTCAGAGTGGTGGATGATTTAAGTTCTGTAAACAGGAATAATGCTTAAGTTCAGATACAGAAAAATGAATAAATTGTGCCCTTTTAATAACAATAACCTCCATAGTATTTATATTTAGAGTTGTGGTTTCTTAAATACACTCACTATGGGCATGAACGCCATGGTAGTTTTGGGCTTTTCATCATCATCATCATCATCATCATCATCTTTAAAAACAACCACAGCTGACACAAAGTGCTGTACATTAAAACTAACTGGCTTTTAATTATTTCTTTAAACTATTCTTTTTCCACAGTGAAATTATTGCACAGCACACATTTTGATGATTTTAATCCAAAATGAGTGTGGCAAGCGATGACGTCCCCCACTAATGCTGACATTTTTGGCTTTGGGAAGGTTCCAAACCAGTGTTGATGTCTGTTTGGGAAAACTGTCTGTTGGAACACCCAACCAAGTTTCAACTATCTAACCACTGAATTAGTTAGATTTACTTCTCCTTCTTCATTCACTTCATTCACTAAAGCACTAATACCATGGGCAGCAAAACACCACACAAGCATAATTCTACCCCCACCATGCTTGACAGTTGGTAAAGTGTTATTACAGTGTTCTCTGAAAGCCTCAACTTTACACCTCCAAACATATGTATTTTCATTGTGGCCAAAAAGTTCAATCTTTGTCTTATCTGACCAAAGAAAATTCCCCCAAAAATATTTGGCTTGTCCATATGGACAGCTGCAAATTTCAGCTCTAAGGTTTGAACATGTTCAATATGGAGCAGCTGTTTTCATTGGCACTGTTTTGGTCCATAGCCATTAAAAACTCTCTTCACCGTGATGCTGGTGTTCCAGCATTTTTCAGGTCATTTTTCCTTGGTGGTTTTCTGAACATCCTACTTTCCTCTCATCTAAGAGTGACAGTTTAGGTGTTCTTCCAGATCTTGGCAAATTGGTGACACATCTGAGTAACACGCACTTACATACAAGTGTATGAACTGATGATCTTGGAATCTGCAGTTCTTTAAGAACTTCAAGAGCTTCAAGAGGTCTTTTCATTTTGGTTACATCTACAGTTTTCCTTGTTAGATCTTGCTCCTTGGATTTCCCAAATATTCGGAATGGGTATGCCCTGTATTGGTTAATCCAATGACTACTGTCAAACAAATCCTTTTTATGCTAGCAAACAGACTACCAGTTGTAGGTAATCATCATCATCACCAACAAGAAGTTAAGAGGCCTTGGCCTTGTCAAGTTAAAATACATTGTAGAACCTTCAGCCCCACTTATAAAAGATTTAACTCAGTGTATTTGAGCCCGTTGTGACGGTCGTGTGGCCAAATAACTAAGATGGACTCAAAGCAGAACCAAACAAGACGCAGGATAAATGTTTCTAAATCTTTGTTTGACTGCAGCAGGGGCAGGTTAACGAAAGTAGGAGCGAAAGACCACTCAGGGAGGTTTCCTTCCAGGGACAAAAAGGGAAAGCTCCTGATGGGAAATTTTGTTAAACCATATCTCAACTTAAGTCTGCAGGAGAGCAGTTAATTATTGGGGTACTTGGAAGGGGATTTGTGAAACAGGAAACCGAAATGAAAGCAGAATAGCTGGGGTAATAAAGATAAGACCACCGGTCTTAGCATGTCAGCATGGGCAGTGGAAAGTTTCATACATTAAGTACTTGTAAAACTCAGAATGAACCCCACTATAAATAAAGGTTAGACTTTGCATGCTGTAGTCCTACTCTATACACTGCAGTACTCTGTATGACTCCTTGCTGCAAGTACATTTATTGAAAACACGATTCTGAGACTCTGTGGTCTTAAATGTTTTGTTAAAGATTCTTCTGACACTTCCCTGAAAAATGGAGTTCCACCATTGAGACTAGAGAAGAGTTAGCACCGAACATCTTCAGACTCTTCAGCCGACAGGGGGAGAACTAGGAACAAAGGAAAAACATGTAAGCACAGGGAAACACATCAAAGCTCACAGAGAACAGATTTTGGCCTGTTTCCACTGATGACAGGCATGCTATCTGGTGGAGGCTGGATGGTTATGCTGGTCCCTTTATACTGATGCTGATGAAGGAGACAATGATCAGGTGTGTCTGGTTAAAGAGCGAGAAGTCCCAAGGCTCTGGCCACATGGGAGGAGAGTGCCTGGCGGAAGAATAATGTGGAACAGAGAGAAACCATCCCAAGCAATGCCCCTTTGGCAGCTGTAATTACCTGTAGGTTTTTGGAACTGATTAAATGTGACTGCAGTATAATCACAACAGTTCTACCCTGAAAAAACAAAAGTTCAACTAAATCATTAAAAGTCCCAAATTACCATGACATTCATGCCAGTGTTGAGTGTATGTAAACGTCTGACCATGACTGCATCTAACCGTATCCTGGTGTTTAGTTTTGTAATTGGCTAAAGTATCTCAGTTTGATTGTTTTTGTTTTCAGTGTATTTTGTCAATTCATCAATGTTATTTATACAGCACCAAATCACAACAACAGTCGCCTCAAGGTGCTTTATTTTGTTAGGTAGACCCTACAATAATACATACAGAGAAAACCCAATAATCATATGAACCCCCATTATGTCCATGTTAAAGGTTTGTCGAGTTACATAAGGCCAAATTCCAGGCAACTGGGAGTTATATTTCTCACAGAAAGTGCTGGCACACCCTCAAAATGGAAGGAAAAGCTGCATCAACTAAATCCACATGCAGCCTCACAGCCCACCATTGCTCACTGTAAAAATGCCTCTGGTCTGAGCAATGCACCACAAATGCTTTGTTGTTGGCTGTTGTTGGCTAAGAGTGAACTGAAGGGTCTTCACGCACACTCAGCATCTAAGTAACTGAAGGACCCTGCGGATTACTTACCTTTACGTATTCTCAGTGCTCATGTGTGCTAGATTTTATTCAGAGTAATTCCCATAACGCTGTTCTCATTTACATTTTTTTCTATTTATCTTGTCAGACAATGAGCAAAAATGAAACAAAACAAACAAAGCCCCTTTAGATTAATGTGCTGCCTCATATTTTGCATTCCGATCAACCAACCAGAGCACGCTGAGCTTTCCAGGATTGGGGCCTTAATAAACACACATGAGACAAAATTACATTAACATTAAAGCATATACACCTGTTGTGGAACCCCTAAAATGAAATTCATGATACCGTACATGACAGGCATTTAAAAATTGACCAAAATCAAAACTTGAAAATTTAGCTCATTGGGTCTGTAATCTGTAAGGACATGACAGAGCCTTTAGCCTTAGACCTTTATCCTTGTGCTTAATAACTGTTGCCATTTAACATAATCACAGTCTTTCCTTGACCTTAACCAAGCTGTTTGAATCGTCTACTTTTCTTTTATTGGGTACCAGATGATGTGAGAATGTTGTCATTGTATCTCAAATGCTTCAAGTCATGTATGAATTTGTAACTTTGATTCAGTGAAGATTTGGAAACTCCTCCACTAGTCTCTGTTCTCATTTTTTTAACAAGGAATTCTGTTTCAAAGTTACTGGAAAGACCCGAGTCTGCACTTAGATTGCATTTCCCTTCTAATGTTGCTGTCCAGAGTACACCATGCATTTGAGTGTTTTTAACAGTTATGATAAATAAGTGAGCTTTGTTAGGTGTTTCAAGCATGCAATGGAAACGTATGTGGTGTAGTAAGAAAGTTATTAATGAAACTTGTCACATCTGCGCTAACACATTTTCGCTATGAAGAACTGGGCTGACATGAATGTCGTCTTAGTTCACCAGCAAGGTTGCTAAATTTTCTGACTTTTACAATAACTTTGCCTTAATTGCACTTGTCAGATGAAAGATAATTTACTTAACAGCAAAAGGAGCAAAAAAATTAATAACTTGTAACAATGTCACACAGACATGTCATATGATATCAAAGAAAGGTTTCATTTAATTAAAATGTGTTTTGAAGTCTAATCACTAAGAATAATTTGTTTATTGTTTTACACAGAAATAGAGTCAAAGTGTTGTATATGAATAATGCTGAGAGATTAAACTTACATCACCAAAACTGTTTGGATAGTTTTCTTGGTGGTGTTTTGAAACAGTAGCGCTGAAGTACCAGAAAGCATGTATAATCAGAATTAGAAGCAGTAAGAGCCAAGAATATCCCTGATATGAAAAAGTGATTTAAATATCTAATTTTGTTAGAACAGCTATAGGCTGTTATTCAGACTGTATAATAGGCAGAGCAGGAGATAAAAATCTTCAGAATATCAAAATTATGAAAATCCTTTTGTGTGTTCTTTTCAGACACACTTGGGTACTGCAATGAGAAACAGGAAAAACATGCAAGCTTATCAACACTGCAAGGCAGCCAGGCTTTTGAAGAGATAAGATTTTTTAAGAACATGGTCATGTCGCAATGTAATTCCCCCCCCCATCAGCTTTATAGAGAAAGCAGTTAACTTTCTAAACTAAAAGTTCAAAATCAAGTTTTAGAAAACTATGAAAAGTAATACTAGAATATGGGATCATAATGGTTATGTTATCAAAGTTACATTTTGAGCTGAACATAGAGTAAAGGCTGGAGGGTCATGCTCTCTTGAGAGTCATATATATAATAGAAGTAAAACATGGTAGTGACTAGAAGCTGCATAAATACCCCCACCAAGCAGGCAGCATCCTCTATACAACACTGCTGCTGAAAAGCCAAGCTGCCAGGGACACAAATATTCCTTCATGGCATGGTAAATATGTCAGTGTGTATCCCGAGATGCAGTGGTGGAAGCTGCTCAACTAAAACATTTAATTAGAAATCAAGCCACTAGTCTTCTGATGTGTTCAGATCCGAAGGCAATCACTTGAATACCATCAGCATTCATGTCTTTATCTTAACCTGCTTGGAGCGCTAGGGATCGGTAATGACACATAGTGTTTATTTTTTGCATAACGTTTATACTCCCAGTATAATCACCAATGCTGCTTTCACAAAGAATTAAAACTTTGCAAAGGTAAGTTATCTCTTTGAGCCCATATAAGCAGTGCTGTAATCAACAGTGATAACATTAGGATTATTTATTCACCAGTAGTATTCCATAGTAATATGCATACTGTATTCAATATTTAATGCTGTGAATAATAATGAATCACTGATGCAGTATGGGCATTATGAAGAATGCATACATGGAAGCAGAGTATGGTTGGAACTCAGTTAAAGAGGGAGATGTAGAGGGAGTAATTCAGGCAACTAGGCCAGACAGAGGGAGTTAAATGGGCACAGGTGTTTTATGTTGCTTGAGTACTCACTTTTCTTTATTAGCTGTGGTGTACTGGAAGTCATGCCCCTAGGAGGAGACGCAAAATAAAGAGCAGGAGTGTGTACCATGTCTTTGTGTTCTGCTGATTGTTGTTTAAAGGTGGGGTCACACTAGGTGATCCATACCAAGCACTCTGACTTCTAAAGTGTAATTTGTTTAAGTAGAGTGATCGCTACACATCTTCCCGAGATCCTTAAGTTTCTATTTGTTAAAAATAGAGTAATATTATTCAACATCAGCGTTTGAATTACTCGTGCAAATATGCCAGATTTTGCCATACAGACTAATTTTCATCTGCAGTCTCTGCAGTTGATCACATTTATAGATAATCACAAAAAAAAAAACCATACAAAAA
The DNA here is from genome assembly GCF_965226115.1 of Aulonocara stuartgranti. Classification (NCBI taxonomy): domain Eukaryota; kingdom Metazoa; phylum Chordata; class Actinopteri; order Cichliformes; family Cichlidae; genus Aulonocara; species Aulonocara stuartgranti. The sequence goes on along the minus strand of NC_138945.1, from coordinate 33,160,651 downwards.
AATCTGAATATAGATAAAAGGTAGAAACATATGTGAGGTATAGAAAAAAATACCCATATTTCATATTAGATATCAAAGATTAAATTAGTGAGGTCAGAGACTTACAATGACACTCTCTCAGCTTATGACAAGTTTGATTATCCAATAACCATTTTTTCTTTGTTTGTGTGTTGTTTGTTTGGTCTGTAATTCTATGTAAGTACAAGTATGCATCACTCAATAAGAAAGAATAAAAGCCATACTATTAAAACGTGTATGCACAATATGATTAAGTGTGCCCTGCTCAAGTAAGCTTGGAGAGCTGGGCCTGACTTTAGGTGGAATCTCTCATACCCGGGCATAAAAGTCCAACTGTTCCTCAATGACAGCTGCCCGTGTGAAGGTTTCCATGTTAAAGTATTAAATAATCTATCAAAGATGCGAGTAGATGAGCAATAGCCCCCCCCCCCCCCCCCCACACACACAAAATACAACCATGAACCTCATTGTGCCCACAAGAGAGCTATGTCTGTCTGTGTAAAAGAGAGAGCATGAAAGAGAGTAGTTCAGCTGCCGAGACAAACTGAAGTGTGCTTGGGCCCAGGTCGTTAAACACAATATGGGTGAAAGTAGGCATAGGAGTGAGCAGGGGGGGGGGGGCAAGGCACCCAAGCAATCCTAAAATGAGGTTGTAGCTCCTCTGACCAGTAGGTCATTGGAAGTAGTGCACAGCATGTGGGGAGGGGGTTTGTTTGTTTTTTTATTTTTGTCTTAGAGTGTAAAAGTAAACACAAGCAACAAAAAATGTGTTAAAGGCACAAACCTTATGGATGCTACTAAAGCAACAGAAGCAGCTCTTATGCAAAGGTTGCAAACATTTTTAAAAAGTGGAAAACTAAATAGCTACAGTAACTGGCAAGATTGTGTCGTGAAGTCAATTTTGTTCAGAGCAGTACGGTGGCCCCTAGAGACAAAGCACGTACAAACTCCAAAACACTTGCAAACCCCAAAACACAACGGAAGTGCTCCAGGACGCTAGGGGCAGTGTTGAGCTCGATTTGCAAAATAAACGACAAGTTTGTCTGTATGGGACGGTCTAGTCTTCGTCGCGCTTCCCAGGTTGCCTAGCAACCATGATACTAACCGCTGGAAATGTGTCATACAACTTGGTTTGACAGAAATGAAGGAGAACATATTTTGTTCATTTGTTTGTTTGTTTCTACAAGAGCTTTGTGTGATTTGATAAGTATCTGAGGCTGAGACCACAGGACAGTAAAACATGATTTTTGGGCTTCATTTCTGTACTGAACAGTTATTTCAAGATTAGTTAGTAAATAAGAATTAGCTGATGTTGTTCATGAGACTAAAGTCATATCACTTTGGTAATGCAAATATAATATGGCCAATATTATAGTTATTATCCATCCATCCATCCATCCATCCATCCATCCATCCATCCATCTTCATCCGCTTTGTCCGGGGCCGGGTTGCGGGGGCAGCAGCCTAAGCAAAGAGGCCCAGACCTCCCTCTCCCCAGCCACCTCCTCCAGCTTGTCCGGGGGAATACCAAGGCGTTCCCAGGCCAGCCGAGAGATATAATCTCTCCAGCGTGTCCTGGGTCTGCCCCGGGGCCTCCTCCCGGTGGGACATGCCTGGAACACCTCACCCAGGAGGCGCCCGGGGGGCATCCTTGTCAGATGCCTGAACCACCTCAGCTGGCTCCTTTCGATGTGGAGCAGCAGCTGCTCTACTCTGAGCCCCTCCCGGATGGCCAAACTTCTCACCCTATCTCTAAGGGAGAGGCCAGCCACCCTTCGGAGGAAGCTCATTTCCGCCGCTTGTATCCGCGATCTCGTTCTTTCGGTCACTACCCACAGCTCGTGGCCATAGGTGAGGGTAGGGACGTAGATCGACCGGTAAATTGAGAGCTTCGCTTTTACACTCAGCTCCCTCTTCACCACAACGGACCGGTGCAGCGTCCGCATTACTGCAGCTGCAGCCCCAATCCGTCTGTCGATCTCCGGCTCCCTTCTCCCATCACTCGCGAACAAGACCCCGAGATACTTGAACTCCTCCACTTGTGGCAGGAACTCATCCCCGACCCGGAGTGGGCACTCCACCTTTTTCCGGCTGAGAACCATGGCCTCAGATTTGGAGGTGCTGATCCTCATTCCCGCTGCTTCACACTCGGCTGCGAACCGTTCCAGTGCGAGCTGGAGGCCTTCACCCGATGAAGCCAACAGAACCACATCATCTGCAAAAATCAGAGATGAGATTCTGAGGCCACCAAAGCGAAAGCCCTCCGCCACTTGGCTGCGCCTAGAAATCCTGTCCATAAAAATTATGAACAGAACCGGAGACAAAGGGCAGCCCTGGCGAAGCCCATCACCCACCGGGAACGAGTCCGACTTATTGCCGGCAATGCGAACCAAGCTCTTGCAACGGTTGTATAGGGATCGAATGGCCCGTAGCAATGGGCCAGACACCCCATATTCCCGCAACACCTCCCACAGGACACCCCGAGGGACACGGTCGAATGCCTTCTCCAAGTCCACAAAACACATGTAGACTGGTTGGGCAAACTCCCATGCACCCTCAAGTATCCTGGAGAGGATAAAGAGCTGGTCCAGTGTTCCGCGACCAGGACGAAAACCGCATTGTTCCTCCTGTATCCGAGGTTCGACTAACGGACGAACTCTCCTTTCCAGCACCCTGGCATAGACTTTCCCAGGGAGGCTGAGGAGTGTGATCCCCCTGTAGTTGAACACACCCTCCGGTCCCCTTTCTTAAAGATGGGGACCACCACCCCGGTCTGCCAGTCCACAGGTACTGCCCCTGATCTCCACGCAACATTGCAGAGGCGTGTCAACCAGGACAGCCCTACAACGTCCAGAGCCTTCAGGAACTCGGGGCGGACCTCATCAACACCAGGGGCTCTGCCACCAAGGAGTTGTTTAACTGCCTCAGTGACCTCACCCCCGGAAATTGGCGGGCCATTCCCCTCATCCCCAGACTCTGCTTCCTCCTCGGAAGACGTGTCAGTGGGATTAAGGAGGTCCTCGAAGTATTCCTTCCACCGCCTGACAATTTTCTCAGTCGACGTCAGCAGCGCTCCGCCAGCACTATACACAGTGCAGGTAGAGCACCGCTTTCCCCTCCTGAGACGTCTGACGGTTTGCCAGAATCTCTTCGAGGCAGTCCGAAAGTCTTTTTCCATGGCCTCTCTGAACTCCTCCCACACCCGAGTTTTTGCTTCAGCCACTGCCCGAGCCGCATTCCGCTTGGCCTGTCGATACCTGTCGGCTGCCTCCGGAGTCCCACAGGCTAACCAAGCCCGATAGGACTCCTTCTTCAGCCTGGTGGCTCCCTTCACCTCTGGTGTCCACCATTTGGTTCGGGGATTACCACCACGGCAGGCACCCACCACCTTGCGGCCGCAGCTCAATGCAGCAGCTTCGGCAATGGAGACTCTGAACATGGTCCATTCGGACTCAATGTCCCCAGTCTCCCTCGGAATGCTGTCGAAGCTCTGCCGGAGGTGTGCGTTGAAGATCTCGCGGACTGGGGCCTCTGCTAGACGTTCCCAGCACACCCTCACTACGCGTTTAGGTGCACCAGGTCTGTCCAGCGTCCTCCCCCGCCACCTGATCCAACTCACCACCAGGTGGTGATCAGTTGACAGCCCAGCCCCTCTCTTTACCCGAGTGTCCAGAACATATGGTCGCAGGTCTGGTGATACGATTACAAAATCGATCATCGACCTACGGCCTAGAGCGTCCTGGTGCCACGTGCACTTATGGACACTCTTATGTTCGAACAGGGTGTTCGTTATGGCCAAACTGTGGTTAGCACAGAAGTCCAATAACAGAGCACCGCTCGGGTTCAGATCAGGGAGGCCGTTCCTCCCAATCACGCCCCTCCAGGTCTCGCTGTCGTTACCCACGTGAGCATTGAAGTCTCCCAGCAGGACAACAGAGTCTCCAGGTGGAGCACCCTCCAGCACCCCCCAGGGACTCTAAGAAGGCTGGGTACTCTGAACTGCCACTCGGCGCATAAGCGCAGATGACAGTCAGGACCCGTTCCCCGACCCTAAGGCGCAGGGAACAAACCCTCTCGTCCACCGGGAAAAACCCCAACGTACCGGCAGCAAGCCGAGGGGATATTAGGATACCCACCCCAGCCCGCCGCCTCTCACCAGGGGCAACTCCAGACTGAGACAGAGTCCAGCCCCTCTCCAGGAGACTGGTTCCAGAGCCCAAGCCATGTGTAGAGGTGAGCCCGACTATATCTAGCCGGTACCTCTCAACCTCACGCACTAACTCAGGCTCCTTCCCCACCAGAGAGGTGACATTCCATGTCCCTATTGCCAGTCTTGGCAGCCGGGGGTCATTCCGCCAGGGCCTCCGCTCCTGGCCGCCACCCGGCACACAATGCACCCGACCCCTATGGCGCCTCCTGCGGGTGGTGGGCCTGCGGGAGGATGGGCCCATGTCTCCTCTTCGGGCTGTGGGACCATCTGGGAACTCTTCTTGCCACCAGACGCTCGCCCTCGGGCACCCTCCCCGGGCCTGGCTCCAGGGCGGGGCCCCGGTAACCCTATCCCGGGCAGGGTAAACTGTTCCCTCGGTGTCCTTTTCATAAGGGTCTTATGAATCGCTCTTTGTCTGGTCCCTCACCCAGGGCCAACTTGCCATGGGAGACCCTACCAGGGGGCAAAAGCCCCCAGACAACATAGCCCCTGGGATCCCTGGGACACACAAACCCCTCCACCACAATAAGGTAGGTATAGTTATTATATTAATCATTATTAGCTATTACAGTAGTGAACATGAACTCTGTGTCAAATACTGAGCTTCAGTACAGATTCAAGTTGCAGTTATTTATATGTCTTATCACCTTAAATCTTCACTCAAAGACAAGTATCTTTGACAGTGCATATATAGGTGTATCATATATAAGAGACAAATGTTGTTCCTTCAGTATGTTGGCATTACTAAATTTGGCTCATTGCTTACATATATTTATAAAAAGAAAATGTACGAGCTGTGATAACTGTTTCTGATAAAATGAAGAGTAGACTGATATATGAAATATTCCTTTATTGGGTGAGAAAATCAGACCATGTCATAACTGCTTTAAGTCATACAGAATAGATATCAGAGCCTTAAACAGGCTGACTTCTGCTAAATGGGTCAAACTGGGCAGAAAGTATACAAACACATAACATCCTTATAGAATATGTAACACTATAGCTCAACTTACCTCAGAATATATAAAGCATATAAACAATTACAGCAATATGATGCAACAAACACAGCAGTGCTACTAATCCAAAATACTCAAAGCTTCATAGAACTGAAACAAACATTTATTTTTAGCTCCATTCTGCTGCTGATACATACTTTAGGTTTCTGAATATTACACTTGTTGCTGCCTTTCATAGTGTGTAACTTGAAGGCCCTGAGTACTTTCTCCCACACTGAAAACACTGGAATGATAACATTATTTGAACATTACCTAATAAGACTGATTCAGGACAGACAATTAGTTATTTTAAACTTTTCTAGCAGTCCTTCACAAACAGGGAACAGTCTGTCTATTCTCTCCATCTGTCAGCTGCTGCTGGCTCTTCCTCCTCCTCTTCCTCACACACTGCTGAGTTTGTCCTGGTGGATCATCAGGGGTGCAAAGCCTCACAGATGATGTGCAGCAGTGGGTCCCTCAGTCTGTCCTCACTCTGGACACTTGCAGTTGTCACACTTGGAAATCAAATGTGTGATAAGCTGCAGGATTCAAACACAAGTGTAACTTATAAACACATGTTCATACTTTTATTACACAATCAGAGAGAAAGAAACAGAGAGAGAGTGCAGGACAGACAGACAGGTGGCAGTCTCGGGTGTATACACTGCTACAAAACAGCACAAGAGAAGGAGGATTCAGTGTTTGTGATATTACGAAACAAGAAGAGTTCCCAGATGGTACAGTGAACACATGTGTGACTCCTGTGATTAAAGCATCTTTCTTTCAGCTTAACGAGTGAACCGTCAGCTCGTTCAAACACACGTTAAAGTCCGTTTGGCTCGACACCACCGAACAGAGGCAGCAATATAACATAGCTAACATTAACAGTGCAGTGAATCCTGCTTGTGCCGTGATATTCAGGACTGCAAACCGAGCAGCATCACTGACTTTCAGCTTGTTGTGTTTGTGGATATATGACTGACTTTAATTATCCATAAAATCATCACACTCTCTGTAAGATTAAAGTCAACTATTGAACGGCGTATATTTTGAAGTAAAGGCTTTAAAACCAAGTTAGTACAAACATCGCTAATGTCACATAACTTTCCCGACATGTTGCCAACAGTAATGTTTTAATGTTCTTCATTATAAAAACATTTGCGCATAAATAAGTGACATAATATTCAGTACTTACTTCTGAAAGTTTATTCTTTGGCGTCTCCGCTTCCGCCGTTTTTTTTGGCAAAATTATCCACACCACCGCCGCGCTATGAAATCTGGGATATGTTGGGCCATGAAGGCTACACTGACCCATCCTTAAAATTCAGGGAAATTAAGGACGCATTTGAGGGCCGCATTTAGAGCAGCCTTTGAATTTGGACAGCCTTCATCGTGTCGCTGTGACGTAATCGGCCTTAAAATGCGGCCTTTAAGGCTGTCACTACCCGATCCGTACCGGAAACCCGATCGGTACCCCGCATGCGCAAATCTTACGTCACTTCCTCTCTTTGCCAACATTGCGACATTCAATATATTTGAATGATACGGTTAGCGCCCAGTTAGCTCCTAGCATTTCTCAACAGCTCTCCCTCCTTTTCGACTACCGTGACATTTAAACAATGGATAATCCGTATACAAAGAAATTCATGCTTTTCTCCTCAACAGAGAGCGTCCCCCGATTGAGCAACAGTGCTGTAAAATAAGAAGAATGGCGCCTAATTACAGAGTTAATAATGCAGACTTTGTAATATCTCACGTGTAGATTCATCAGCCAGATGAAGTGTTTACTGACAATTGACAGTGATAGCGCACATCATCATCACTATTCCAACAATCCTTTCCTCACAGACAAGCATAAACACACTCGACTATCACTAAATCAAATTTAACACACATTTGTAATGACGATAATTCAGTTTATAATAGGGTTTATTTGCTCGGTCAGCAGGTGGCGCTATCCTCGTACACTGGGGAGTAAACTGCCATTAAACGAACAGAAGAAGAAAAAAAACATCTGCACATGCGCGGTACGGATCGGGTAGACACGATTTGTACGGTCAGACTTTACACATGCGCAGTAAGGATCGGAGAGTCCTGATCCGTAACTTTCTTTTTATTTTTCGTTTTTGTCTACATTGTACTGAAATGCTTCATTATTGCAAACATTTTAAGATATACTTGTTATTCTTAACATCTTAACAGATACTCTGACCCATAACTATCGTAAAACGCTACGACCGGAAGTAGAAACCTTTCGCGCATGCGGGGTACCGATCGGGTTTCCGGTACGGATCGGGTAGTGACAAAGGCTGCAGACCCTGAATTGGGATACAGCCCAAATCCGGTCATTGGTACTTCCTGGCTTGTGTAGTTACTTGGTAACAAAAGCTCAACACTGCCCCTAGCGTCCTGGAGCACTTCCGTTGTGTTTTGGAGTTTGCATGTGTTTTGGAATTTGCAATTGTTTTGGAGTTTGTATGTGCTTTGTCTCTAGGGGCTACCGTAGAGCAGTGCTGGAAGTAACATATTACTCTGCTGTAATTACAATACATTTTCAATAATGCAATAAAGCAATTTATTACTGTACATTCCGCAATTACAGTTCAAAAACAATTATGTAATTATTTGGGTTACAAAGGTTTTTCAGTGATCTGCAGTTGGGGTGGACAGAAAAAAAAAAGACAATCAAACAAACATGTTTTTTTTTTTTTCCTGCACTTGCTACAGCTGATTCCAGTTTACAGTGGCTTGCAAAAGTATTCGGCCCCCTTGAACCTTTCCACATTTTGTCACATTACAGCCACAAACATGAATCAATTTTATTGGAATTCCACGTGAAAGACCGATACAAAGTGGTGTACACGTGAGAAGTGGAACGAAAATCATACATGATTCCAAACACTTTTTACAAATAAATAACTGAAAAGTGGGGTGTGCGTAATTATTCACTTGGAGATCATGTGAGGAGCTCAGTCATTCGAAACAGACTCAGAGTAGAGCAGCTGCTCCTCCACATTGAAAGGAGATATAGCAGAGGTGGTTCAGTCATGTGACTAGGATGCCCCCCTCCCCAAGAGGTCCCCAGAGTGAGGAATGTCTGTACTTCTCTACTCAGACTGCTGCCCCCATGACCCGAACCCAAATAAGTGGAACAAAAAGCATGGATGAGTTGTTCTAAAGAGGTCATTGAACTTGAGATTATCAACTTGCAACAAGTCACTTCATAAAATTCATGATATTCCACAATCAGCTGTAAGTGATCTTTTAGAAAAAAAGGGAAGTGATTGGGAAATGCTGTAAATCATTGAATGAGTGGTAGATGACATAAGGTTACAGAGCAAGCAGCTCTAAGAGGGCTTTGGAGTTGACGTCACGCCGCAATGCATTGTGGGAGCGCGGCACCATTTTCGGGGTCTACGAATCAAAACAAACACACTGTGTTGGGACGACGATTACAAGATGCTAAAAGCAGCTCAAAAGAGAATGGACTGTATAGAGACCGATTTCGTTCAGAGGCGAAGCAGCGGTACTTGTGGACCTGTACGAAATACGGCCGTGGAGGATGATGTGTTGGTTGTTGTGAGGGCGCTGAGTCAGCGCGTACAAGTCGTCATTCAAGTCAGCTCGAGTACTGCGAGTGAAATGTGTTTGATTTCCCTGCAAACATTCAGGTTGGTGCAGCATAAATTCATTCCTAAGGGGGGAAATTACAGTGAGAACATGTGGAGGCTGTTAGGTGGATAACATAGTGAGTTCAGTGCATTGATGTGACATTGTCCTGAAGGATTTAGTTATTCTTTATGGTTAAAGAAATTGCAATGATTTATTCATATTTATTATAAATAATTCTAATTATACATCTTGCTTCAATATTTGTATCTTGTGTCACTAAAAATACATTTTATTTTAATTTTATACATTAATGACCTGCAGAATCTCCTTATCATATTAAGTGATTCATAATTGTGCAATGGATATGTTGTCCAGTACTTTCGCCCATTTGGTGTATTGATTTGCACATATTCCCATTTTTGCACATATTCCCAATTTGTAATAAGCTCAGCATGAGAAACGAAATGGTTTCCATTAAATTTATCTCAATGTTTTGGCATTTGATAATGTTTTAAATTCACTGGTTGCAATATCCTTGTTCCATGACTGTGAGGTCAGATAGAGACATTTTACCTCAGTCTAACTTTTACTGACAAAACACTGACTTGCCAAGGCTAATTCATAGTATAGTGATATACTATGAATGTTCTGGTCTCCTTGATGCCAGTGTTTGAAAAATGTCCACGATTTTCCTTTTGCTTCATTCTGTCTTTGTTAAGAAGAAAAGACTAAACTCTAAAAATTGGCTCACAATGCCTTCCATGAAATGCTAAAGAAGTCCTTAAGAGACCCGTTGATCAACAAAGTTGCTGCCAAGAGCTGTGTTTTTGTTTAAGAGAAATAAACATAAAACAGATATTCTGTTTTAGAAACATCACTAAATGCACTGTAAGTATATCTATCTATTTTCTTGCAAGAAAAATGAAAACAACAACAACAAACAAACCCATAAACCACCATAGCTGCACTATGAATAAATTAGTATATTTCATGAAATTACAGTGTCTCTAATCTCCTGCATTGCTTGTACTTTCATCCTCAGGAATAGCAGTAGATGAATCGTGTCTATAAAAATGTGTGATTACCAAAAGAGATTATATCAATCTTGCTTTTGGCAGTGTAGGTGTGTCTTATGAATTTATGGATAAAATATAAAAGCAAACCTTAAATTTTGAAAATTTGGATTGAAAAGGAGAGTATTTGACAAAAATGGACAGGGAGCACCAGCTGAATAATGCATATGTAAAGCAGTTTCTTTGAAGTTTTATACAAATCACAGCAAGAACATAGGTTTAGGCTCAGAATTGGTGCCCACATATTTCCCACATACATCCAAAATAATGGTAACTGGGCTGTGGGATTTGGCAGGTGGTTGGCAGTCCCATTATAGCAATACAGTGCAGGGAAATGACCCACTTAGAAATAAATCACTGAGCCGGTACATACATGAGCTGGGCGCTCATGTATGTACCGGCTCACTCCTGGTGGCCGATTGGCGGGGCCAGGCGCCTGTGGCCCGGCTGGGCTCCTTCCGGGGGTGGGATGCCCTCAGGCCTCTGGGCCTGAAGCTCGGTCCTCTCTGGCACAGCTGCCTGCCAGCAGAGCCTGTGGGCACGCCACTGCAACCCCCTCTGGCATCTGCTCCGTGGGGCTCTACTCAGCTCTTCCCAGGAGGGTGGCACGGTTCCCCCCCTTTTGGTGGTCCTCCTCGGGTCCTCGTACTCTGGGGCCTCTGGATGTCTGGGGCCTGGATCTCCTCCATACCTGCTTCATACCCTGGAGGACGGGGCTATGGCTCCCCACACTCCCTAGCAGATCGTTACATGGAGAAACCTTTGGAATACAAGCATGCTGATCCACACAGGTGTGCACACAGGTGTACACACGGGTGTTCACAGACGCGGACTACAGCTTTCTTGGCTGCTGCTTCAAAGCACGTTGTGCGCTGTCTATCTTGCGTGCTGCACAATATCGTTTATTATTTACTATCTACTGATATCTACTGCTAGCTAGTTTATTGTGATGGTGCTGTTTTTTTTATTATGTCGCTCTTTGTTGTTTGCTTTCTCTTCTGTTTTTTTTCTCCATACAGGTGATCCAGGTGTTTTGTTTGTTTTTCTTTTTTTTTCTTTCTCTCCCCCCCCCCCTCACCGTCTCCTCTCCCCTTTGGTTTTCTTTCTCTCCCTCTCTTTCTTTCATTCTTTCTCCCTGTCCTATCCCCCATTCATGTCTGTCCCGTTTGTAGCAACTGAAAATAAAATAAATTCATAATTACTGTATAATAAAGGTCAATCAAATGGACCAATATGGCAAGGCCATGATGATCCACTTGGTAAAATAAATCCGCTTGGCATCTTTCTTGGCCTTAAGACAACAATTCTGATGGCTAAAGATCCAAACGGGACACAAAAAAAGAAGAAGAAAGAAATCACATAATAATTTCTCTTGCTAGCTGAAGTAGATTTGTTTTCTTTATAGACATGCTGTGGTAAGCTGACTTGTCCTGCTGCTTCTGCTCCAAGGTTTACTGCTCTTTTGATTTAGCCAATAATGTTCTGAAGTGTATAAATCCATGCTCCACACTCTAAGAAATGAAACATGGGCTTTTTAAAAATTAATTCTTAGTTTTATGTTCAATATACTTAAAATTGTTAATCTTATGGGTGTAATTAATATTTTTAAATTTGATTTAATTAATTCTATACCGTTTTAATGTTAAATAATATTGATATTTCCAATTTATTGAACACATTTAATTAAATCCAAAGAGCCCTTTCCACATCCTTTCTGAGCATGCGCAGAGAATGAAAAAAAAATCTTCGCGCATTTGCGTTGACCTTCTTCATCGACGCCACAGTGTGCTTTGGCCACGTGTCTGGAAAGAGGGATTAATCACGATTCATCCGTTGGAGTTAAGGTAATTTCTTCCTATTTTTAATAGAATATAATTTAACTAGTACTTTGTGATAATATATGGCGTATATTTTTCCGGTAAATATGTGGGCAGTATGTGTTCTGTAGGTTGTAGCATTTTGCTAGCATTGGAAACATTCATTTGCATATTGTCCCATCTGCGTTTAAAATTTCATTCGAACTCCGAATAGCACACTTATTTTATTTGTTTTATTGCACTATCAAGTTAGGAGAACGTTAGCCCGAACAAGAATTGGGATACATGTGCAGTGATTGTCGACGAGTCCATACTCTGTTTCACTGAAGAGAACCGCTAGCTGCGTAGTTTGCATATCTTCGCGCATCAAGTCTCAAAGAGACCTCAGAAGGTGACCCCTGCTTGCCCCCAAAAATAAAATCAAGTATACTGGGTGGTTATTGCTCCGTTTGTTTGCTACGGTGTCAAAGATATTGCACTTTTATTTAATAGGTCATTGAGAGTTGAAGAGCCCCCCCCCCCCCCCCAAAGCAAAACGACAACGGCCAAAAATAGGCCAAAACATGCCACAAAATGCTCTGCTTGGTTAGTGCTTGTTTGCCGGTAAAATTAACATTTGTGCTGCTACGGTTAACCGGTTATTAATGTTTTATTTTTCCGCGATGACGTCACGGGCGTCGAGCACGCTCCCCGTGCTTACGGGCGCGAGTGAGCGTCCGGGTGATGTAGAAGTCGTAGGAAATGCTCGCTCGCACCCGAGCATTTTGTGGCATGTTTTGACCTATTTTGGGCCATTTTCGTGTTGCTTTGGGGGGGTGAACTCTGAATGACCTATTAAATAAAAGTGTAATATCTTTGACACCTAGCGATACAAACGAGGATTTTACCAGCACAAACCGATACAAACGGAGCACTAGCCACCCAGTATACTTGATTTTATTTTTGGGGGCAAGTGGGTCACGTTCACAGACTGGGCTGGTAAACGTGCTCACAGGAACAGATTTATGAAATGAGTAATAGAAATTTTGGAGCATTTGAAATTTAACTTGTATTATTAATACATTTTAAAAGAAACAGGATTGTTCTTAAGTTTAGACCATCTCTGTGCTACCCCTTTGCATGTGTCTCACTGTATACGATTAATTTTTTCTGTTTTTCTTTTTCTCTCAGGTTGCTGGTTGTGGAATTTGGAGCTGCGGAGATTTGAGCTGTGCTCCAAAAGTGCATGTTGAAGGTACCTAATGCTTTCATATTATTTACTTTTTCCTTAATACGCAATTTTACATTTTGAATTCTCTTATTTGGTCTTTTAGGTTATCACCACAGTTCCACTGCTGTCCACATTCATGAGCAGTCTTGACCAGTACTCTGACCAGTTGATGAAGATTCTACGAAAAAAAGGAGGGGAAACAGCGCGGCGGATCACAGCAGCGTTGTCTGCAATTTCACAGGTATTCTGTCTTGTTATAATGTTCTGTAACTAATAGATTAGTTGCAGGTTGATCTCAGGTCTGGTTATTAACCTGTATTTTTAACTTTCTTGGGTCATTTTATTCTTGTTCTCTCCTGCGTTATACTTCTCATCTCGCTTTTGGCTTATATTCTGAACTTGGTCCTGACACAAAGCAGAACTAAGTAACTCATGCCCCTAGAGGCCATAAGTGCCGTTGCTGGCATTGTAGCTTTTTTCTTTTCTTTTCTTTTTTTTTGTTACTCATTAATTGTCCAAAGGAATAATTAGCTACACTGAGAAAAGACAAAGGCAGACAACATTTCACATTTCGCCACAACTCAGTGACACAGTAGATTATTTTTTTTCACTCAAACTTGGTATAAATACTGTGGTGGTAGCCCGCATACCTCATATTAACGTGACAGTGTGTAGTTTTTTGTCATTAATTTTTGGAAATCTCTATCAAAATGTTTTTGATTCCTTTGAACAGTACTCCTATGCAACAACACTTATCTTCCTTCTTTCGGGTGGTACACCACGCTAAAGCTGCATTTTCCACGACCCAATGTATCGCAATCAGTGTAATTGGACTCATAACTTATAATCTTTATGGGAATGAATTGGTAAGCTTCTCATTCTCTAACACAAAAAACTACTTGCTTGCAAAAAGCATGTTTAAAATTACTTAAACAATTATGAATTGGTTAAAAAACAATAAAAATTGACTTAAGTTCTGTGGGGGTCTCTAAAAACTTCAAAAAAGTAATTGCGCTGCATGTGTTGTTGTTTAGAGTTCCCGAATCGAAGTGAAGCGTGAATGCATCCTTAAAGCTGTGATTATATACCTGAATGAGAACCCTGAAAATCTCATCAAAGAGTACATGGTAAGTTTATTTTTAAAGGGATATTCCACCCCTCAGTAAAATTTTGACTGTCATAATTCCCAGAGTTTTGTAAGTTGAAAAATGTATTTTCTAAACAAGCCCAGGCATTCTCCTGTTCTGGCAGCAATCAGTTTTCTTTAAATTAGCTTACAACAATAAAGTGCATGGGAAATACTAGGATTTTGTTTCCATTCACTTACATTGTTTTATGCGAAACTAAAGAAAATGACCCTGGTCAGCAGAATATTGATAATATTATTAATGTATGCCGGCTTGTACACATACACGAGAGACACGAGAGTTCTTCTTTACTGATGTTTACTGTGCTTCTCTTAACGTACAGGTACACCGTAGAACTGGTGAATACAAATGTACAAGAAAATTATATTTCAGCATTAAAACATATTACAATATAAAATTCACAAAATATAAACAAACATACCACTTTGGCCTGCAAGTAGACAAACCGGTGTAATTGGAACTTAGGGCTTATTTCTTCTTTCTTAGCTTGACTTTTACACGGCTAGACCGTCACCATGCGCAGCTTCTCTGACCTTACTTCCCAAAACAGGAAGTGACCTCTGCCCTTACCTTATATTTACAAAATTAACTGGTTACTTTCCATGTATCAAATTAACTTTACACCAATCCGGTAGGCAAAAAAGGAAAATGTTAACATGCTCAACACAAAAATAAAACATACAAAATAAAATGCGTTAGTTACATTATCATTACAAGAGCTCCGCCTAGTGGTCAAATACTAACATTTCACCAACTGTTACATAATGCATACTCCTTCTGCCCTCTGTCCATGTTTCATGTATCTTCTTCTTGGTCTTTATTTGGTGATAGTCTTAAATCCACATTTTTCTTTGGTCTGTTCTCCTCAATCTCATTCAGGGATATGTGTAATTAAGATAGTGTGGACCATTTTAACTAAAATGGAGTGAATAGATAGATGATGCAAGGACCAAAATACAACGGATTTAAAATATTTCTGTCCTTTTCAGGATTTCAACGTGATGGAAGCTGAAGAGCTTGAGAGGATGGATTTGGCGTGTTTATAAAATAATCCATGAAGGAGCACAGCCTGATTACTCCCTTAAAGATGTTGGCATCATTATCGAGAGATGCACAGTCTTGCAGGATCTTCACGATGTGACGAGCGGGTGTGCACTTTTGTTTGGGCTAATTTACTGCCTCAATCTGAGTTACCCAAAGCCACTTCGCTACACATTTGAGTTCTTCCAGAAGGTGCTCATGGGACTGGAAGACAAAAAACTGTCTAACAAAATACAAGTGCTGAAGAACAAACTCTGCCAAAAGGAGACGCAATGACTCTTCTAGATTGAAATGTCTCCCAAAATAAGTGCTCTGTTTTACTATTTAAAAGTTTATAAATATATATATATGTTGATCCTTGTTTGTAAATATTTTGTCATAGTTTTTAATATTTAGGAGATTTACTCTTTTGATTGTGGAAAAGAAAACATAATTCAGAAACTGAGTTTTTGGAACTGAGGACAAAATTACGCAGATGGATAGATTTTCTTGTTTCACAACATTTTCTTCAGTTTGAGTTGCTGTGGTAATTCTGCAGACTGTAGCCATTGCAGACCTACAACTGTAGATCCTGAAATCATCCTACTCCTCACTACACTGTCACTTAGTTGAAACTGGAAAGTTGTTTCAGATGTTTACATTTTATTTTACACACTTCGTTTAATGTTGCATTATGCAGTGTTGTTTCCCTGTTTAAGCTTTGCCTCATTGAAGGCTTTTGTTCAAGTTGTTAAAGCAACACAATTTTTTTTTTTTTTTTTTTTTTTTTTTTTGTATTTACACTTCATATTAGTTCTCGTGTACCAGGTTTCCATTGTAGGTCAAGGATCTTGAGTGTTATAAATGTTAAAGTGTATGTGCAAACAAATGTGAAAAGGTTCTAAGGTTTTCACCTGTACTCAAGTTAAGTACTGGATTTTTGGTCTTAGCATTTAATTAAGAATATTTTGAGATTTGCTATATGCATTTTTTTTATTGTAAAATTTATTATATAATAGAAAACTTATAATTCTGAATCCGATTTTTGGAACTGGGGACTAAATCGTTTTTACCTTTTTGTGTCACTTAACTATTTTCTGTACTGTAATTGCATTATACAGTGATTTTTAAGTTGCTGTGGTAAATCTGCAGATCTGACTATAATCACAGTTGTATTGAATTTGACATCTTACGGCACACTACAATGTCACTTTGTTGAAACTCGGAAAGTTGTTTCCAATGTTTAAATTTTGGTCATGCACTTTAAGCATTTAATATTGCCTTATGCAGTGTTGTTCCCTGTAGAAGCTTTGCCTTGTCAAGGCTCACCGTAAATAAAGTTGTTGATGCAGCACCCTTTTTTTGCATTTACACTTTATGTAAGCTTTAGTGTAAGAGTTTTCTATTGAAGTGCAAGGATCTTGAATGTTATAAATGGTAACTCATGAGCAAGTGTAAAAAGGTTTTTGAGTTGTCACCTGTACTCTGTAGTTAAGTGTTAGACCTTTGCTGAAGACCTCTGAAAGGTCCAAACACCTAATTACAATGTATAGATGGGTCATTCCTACTATTCGGTGCCATTTCAGTGTGATCACTCTTCATCAAAAAATACAAAATTTTGAATTATTTTAACATTTCATCTAAAAGAGGGATTTTCAACCTATAAGAAAAATGTATTGGTCCAGCTAAGGATATTATATTATAATATTTTTTAAAATCAAAGTCTTTACCATGACGTGCCAAATGTCCACCCTGTTACAGGACATTCAATTTTCTATTAATAACTGTTTTGAATGCACAGTTATAGTAATATTTACATTTTCTAAAAGCTACAATGTCCCTTTTTAAAATCTGCAAGGAAATTTCAAGGAAGTATTTTAAACAAGCATTATATTGAAAGAAGACAGGTTCAGTTTTAAGACACAGTGTAATTTCAAAAGATTGTTTTTAGATTCAAAGGGAATATTAAAAAAAAATTGGCTCCATTTTTAAGTAACTTAATTTTGCTGATTCATTCCCTCCCAATAACCAAAGAGACATGCATTATGTTTGTTGATTTGATTTAATTAACAAAAGAAACACACAGGTAACAGGGTGGACAGAGGAGAACCA
Source organism: Aulonocara stuartgranti (assembly GCF_965226115.1). Lineage (NCBI taxonomy): Eukaryota > Metazoa > Chordata > Actinopteri > Cichliformes > Cichlidae > Aulonocara > Aulonocara stuartgranti. The sequence continues at coordinate 33,143,436 of NC_138945.1, read as the reverse complement.
GGGTGGACAGGAGGTAACAGGGTGGACATAACATCAGTGACAAAAAATACCACCTTAAAGAAACTTCAAAAATCTACATGTAGCAGACATTCATCGTTTCTCAGATTTTCTCTCAGTTGTCTGTAGGCCCTATACTGCCATCGGATATTAAAGACGTGCCGCCTAAATCTGAGTAGTCCGTCATGAAATTCCCCTGCAAGTGCATCCTCTGTTGTCATGACAGTTGTCTTCACTGTAATTGTTGACTTTTTACCAGATACCTCTCCATCATTTAATTTTTCATTCTCTTCTAGAGACCACTTGGTAAAGGCTATCTCTGTGTTGTTAGGAGGTCTCAAGAGTGTGTGTGTTGTACTGAAACAGTCTTTGCACTCACCATATGCACAGACTTTGGATTTAGCATCACACATTGTTGCATCTACCATCTCTTCAATGTGTTTTGTTGCTGACAGACCTTGGACATACAGGGCATTGGCCATGAACTGTAAGTTCTCATGTGTCCTGCACTGACAGGTTTCACGATCAGCTTCTGTGGGCACCACAACCCAAAATGGTCTTAAGGTGCAGAAACAAGAATATGAGACCTGATGCTCAGTTTCTGAAAGAAACTTATGGTGCAGATTCTTCAGTGAATCAGTTAGCAAACGTTTCTGTTTTTTTATTTTCTTTTGAGTTAGTTTGCTTTCGTCCTGTTGTCATCCGACTGACGTCATCTCTTAAGAAGAAGGCCTTTATTTTCTGCTTGCAATCAACTGGTAATCTATTGCTTTCCTTTCTTTCAAAGGTTATGAGCCCTCCATCTTGTCTTTGACCACGCTTTTTTGAAAAGCCTAGAGCTGTCTGTGCAGCCCTCTGTAGCCTGTATTTCTTTATAATTTTTCCTATTGTCGTTTTTGCAATAATTTGCCTCTCTCGTTCCTTTTTGGTGTTTTTGTATTTATTCCTGATTTCCTCAATGATTGATTCCTGCAGTAATAGTCTTTTCCTAATTGTGTTGCTAACTGTTTCATGACGCAGCAGTGCATCCACTTTAGAACGTGGGGATTTTTTTTCCCCACCCAAACGCTGGCACCTCTTCTTGTATTTTTCTTTTTTCTCTTTTCCTTTTCCAACAAGGCCTTTAGCTCTTTAATTTCATTCTTGAGTCTCCTTCTTCCCTGTCTAATATTCCTTCGTCCAACAATGTATTGCCTACAACACAGGAAATATTGTCACAATTATTATATATATATGTTTAGATAAATGTTTAGATACAGTATAAGATAGACGTTGGATATTATATGTTTATAATGTATTAGGCAGGTAGACTCACACACACACACACACACACACACACACACACACACACACACACACTCACTCACTCACTCACTCACTCACTCACTCTCTCTCTCTCTTTTTAGGGCAAAATCACGTTTTATCATTCAAATACAAAATCTACCTAATCAGCAAAGCATTGAACTGTCAACTCTTCTTCTAACCTTGAGGGTCCTGGTTGCGGGGCATTTTCTGGCTCTAGGGAATATTCTGGACTTAGGGGAGGAGTATTCATAGCCTCAAATTCTGTCCTGCCTTTGGCACTAGCCCTCTGCTTTCTTTTCCTTTCTCGCCACTGCTTTCTCTGTGCTCTCTTCTGTCGTTCACTGAGATCTGCCACTTTCTTTTTTTCCCCCTTCCTCTCTGTCCTTTCTCCACTTCTCTTTCTCTTTATTGAGATATATCTGTCTTCTCTCAGGGTCAGCATCACGACGTGCTCGGTAGCGCCGCTGCTTCTCTGCAGCAGACATTGGTGCCATTCCCTGAAAAATGTATACTATTCAAAATCTTCTAAAAGTATATATATACAGGTTAATAATAATTACCAATACACACTTGTATAAATAACCCTAAACACTAAACTTCTATCATCTTACGTCCCCCCTGTTACCATGTGTCCCCCCTGTTACAGTGCATAGCAATAACAGGGGTGACGGTATCGGGGTAGATTTTATGCTAAACTTAGCCATTACTACTAGTATGATGAACAACAAGCTAGTACATGGTGACCACTAAGAACCATTTTTAACATGTTTATTAGCCATATTATAAAAATTACAAAAAAAAAATTGTTTCCACTATTAATAAGCGTAACAGGTTGGACGTGTTATGCTTTGCCACATTACAAAATCTTGCTAAAACATTGAAAAAAGGGTTGATTAAAGAGTGGTACTTACTCGTCTTCTTCTTGAAAGTTTTCCCTCCAAAATATGTTACATCCGGGAGTGTCATGTGACTAAAAGAATAATCAGGTGATGTGTTCTATGGAATTCTTATCAGAGTAACAGGGGTGACAGTTGATTCAGGGACACAACATTTTTTAAAGATTTTAAGTATTAAACATGCATTAATAATAAAAAAGAACATTTGATGAGGAACATTAGAAATAAGCCAATCCAGAAATGATGAAAAATCTAGATTTCTTTTTTTTTTTTTTTAAGTTATATTTGTAACTGAAGTCGAGCAAGCATGACTGGGGACATAGTACTTTAGTGACTTGTGCTAAAATAAAAGTAATTTACTTTTAATGTATTTATCCTGTGTATATATCAATGTGTTCTATGGTAGAGGGGGGTTAAACATACAAGAAAATGGTTTAGAAATAAGCATTAGACAAGTTTTACACTAAATATACCATATTATGTCATTAGGACTCAAATGGCACCGAATAGTAAGAATGACCCAGATGACAACTCAGGAACCTTTCTAGACTTGTTTTGTTGATACCTAAACATTTAGCATATAGATGAAACTATTAATTAAATCATAATTAATCAAATTAATTAGGTCCAAAACGCAATCTAAATGGTGCCATTAAATTCAAATTAATATTGTCAATTGAACCTAAAGCAATACAGTTAATAAAATGAACAAAGTGTTTAAATTCTAATTAATGGTGTTAAATAATAACAATGAAAGGAAAGCTGTTGCTTTTATAGAACAATTTCACTTCTGATATACATCACCATTGAAATTGCAGATAACAACCATATTGATTTATGTTTAATTGACCAGGTTTTGTGGAAAAGATTGCCTTAACTTTGTCAATTAAATCCAACGTTTTATTTCTTAGAGTGCACACAGGCTACTTTTTCTTTTTGTAACTCCTTACCACTATAAGCAGGGCTGCACATAAGTGGTCCGCAGGTGCGCATTCAATGTCAAAATAAAAGACGCGCACCAGATAAGAAGTTGCAACGCGCGTTTGAGTACATAAGATTTCCTGGAGGTGGACAGACATTTGTTTAGAACTCTTAAAGATGTCGAAGAAGCAAGCTCCTTAATGCAATTACTTTGGTGTTTCTCGACCTCCAAAGAAATGTCAGAAGGAGTCCGAACCGCAAAAGAAGCGCGTACTCTCAGAAAAGTGGTTGCAGGAGGTGAACTGGCTTCAAACAAATGATGAACGCACAGAGATGTGGTGCAGAATATGCCGTGAAAATCCCACTCTAGCGGACAGAAACAGTGCCTTTTATATGTACGCAAACGCGTACATATTTTGACAGTGAATGTGCACCTGCGGACCACTTATGTGCACCCCTGAGTATAAGTGTACTAAAGAACATCATCAGCTTAAATTCAAACTGATGACTCCCACTTTGCTTCCAGAACCGATTCCTGTGAGTCAGCAGGCATATTAAAACACATTTTTGCACTTATTTGGGTGGTTATATTAAAGCATTATCTAGAATAGCTTTCATTTCAATGGTCATTGAGGTATGACAACTGCATATATATCCAGTCAAATCTGATAAAAAGTGCTTAAAGGTTTGCTGACTTGCATACATATAAGGTTTTAAATGCTTGATTCGCTGGAAGTTATACAAGTCATACCGCAATTTTTACTTCTGCAAAACTCTCCCACAGGTTACAATTGCAATTTTTTTCAGTAATGCTTCTGCTTCTCCCCCAAAACTAGCTGTGACCATGGATCCCACAGTCTGCTCTGCAACAGTACAAGACAATCGATCACGGTACTATACTATAATGTACTATGCCACAATGCTTCTAACTACTGAGTTTAACCTTTGCTAAACTGTATTTTGTATCAATTATTATTACATAATTTCCCTAGTGATGAATAAAGCATTCTGATTCTGATTTATCTACCTATCAGATTGAATTACTCGTTATCTGAAGGCGCTGAAATGCGTAAGTGTTGTTTTGGCCCATTTTAATCCCTAAGCACATTATAGTTGGTAGTTTAAAGGCTATGAAAGCATACATTTCATTTGATGGTCCCACGTGAAGCTATTAAGGCCATCGTTCTTCTCCCTTATCCCTACGGTGGCCCCTAGAGACAAAGCACGTACAAACTCCAAAACACATGCAAATTCCAAAACACATGCAAACTCCAAAACACTTGCAAACTAAAGAACACATGCAAACTCCAAAACACGTACAAACTCCAAAACACTTGCAAAATCCAAAACACTTGCAAAACCCAAAACATGTACAAACTCCAAAACACTTGCAAAACCCAAAACACTTGCAAACTAAAAAACACATGCAAATTCCAAAACACGTACAAATTCCAAAACACTTGCAAAATCCAAAACACTTGCAAACTAAAAAACACATGCAAATTCCAAAACAGGACGCTAGGGGCAGTGTTGAGCTCGATTTGCAAAATAAACGGCAAGTTTGTCTGTATGGGACGGTCTAGTCTCCGTCGCGCTTCCCAGGTTGCCTAGCAACCGTGATACTAACCGCTGGAAACGTGTCATACAACTTGGTTTGACAGAAATGAGGGAGAACATATTTTGTTCATTTGTTTGTTTGTTTCTACATGAGCTTTGTGTGATTTGATAAGTATCTGAGGCTGAGACCACAGGACAGTAAAACATGATTTTTGGGCTTCATTTCTGTACTGAACAGTCATTTCAAGATTAATTAGTAAATAAGAATTAGCTGATGTTGTTCATGAGACTAAAGTCATATCACTTTGGTAATGTAAATATAATATGGCCAATATTCTAGTTATTATATTAATCATTATTAGCTATTACAGCAGTGAACATGAACTCTGTGTCAAATACTGAGCTTCAGTACAGATTCAAGTTGCAATTATTTATATGTCTTATCACCTTAAATCTTCACTCAAAGACAAGTATCTTTGACAGTGCATATATAGGTGTATCATATATAAGAGATAAATGTTGTTCCTTCAGTATGTTGGCATTACTAAATTTGGCTCATTGCTTACATATATTTATTAAAAGAAAATGTACAAGCTGTGATAACTGTTTCTGATAAAATGAAGAGTAGACTGATATATGAAATATTCCTTTATTGGGTGAGAAAATCAGACCATGTCATAACTGCTTTAAGTCATACAGAATAGATATCAGAGCCTTAAACAGGCTGGCTTCTGCTAAATGGGTCAAACTGGGCAGAAAGTCTACAAACACATAACATCCTTACAGAATATGATGTAACACTATAGATCAACTTAGCTCAGAATATATAAAGCATATAAACAATTACAGCAATATGATGCAACAAACACAGCAGTGCTACTAATCCAAAATACTCAAAGCTTCATAGAACTGAAACAAACATTTATTTTTAGCTCCATTCTGCTGCTGATACATACTTTAGGTTTCTGAATATTACACTTGTTGCTGCCTTTCATAGTGTGTAACTTGAAGGCCCTGAGTACTTTCTCCCACACTGAAAACACTGGAATGATAAAATTATTTGAACATTACCTAATAAGACTGATTCAGGACAGACAATTAGTTATTTTAAACTTTTCTAGCAGTCCTTCACAAACAGGGAACAGTCTGTCTATTCTCTCCATCTGTCAGCTGCTGCTGGCTCTTCCTCCTCCTCTTCCTCACACGCTGTTGAGTTTGTCCTGGTGGATCATCAGGGGTGCAAAGCCTCACAGATGATGTGCAGCAGTGGGTCCCTCAGTCTGTCCTCACTCTGGACACTTGCAGTTGTCACACATGGAAATCAAATGTGTGATAAGCTGCAGGATTCAAACACAAGTGTGACTTATAAACACATGTTCATATTTTTATTACACAATCAGAGAGAAAGAAACAGAGAGAGAGTGCAGGACAGACAGACAGGTGACAGTCTCAGGTGTATACACTGCTACAAAACAGCACAAAAGAAGGAGGATTTAGTGTTTGTGTTATTACGAAACAAGAAGAGTTCCCAGATGGTACAGTGGACACACATGTGTGACTCCTGTGATTAAAGCATCTTTCTTTCAGCTTAACGAGTGAACCGTCAGCTCGTTCAAACACACGTTAAAGTCCGTTTGGCTCGACACCACCGAACAGAGGCAGCAATATAACATAGCTAACATTAACAGTGCAGTGAATCTTCCTTGTGCTGTGATATTCAGGACTGCAAACCGAGCAGCATCACTGACTTTCAGCTTGTTGTGTTTGTGGATATATGACTGACTTTAATTATCCACAAAATCATCACAATCTCTGTAAGATTAAGGTCGACTATATATATATTTTTAAAGTAAAGGCTTTAAAACCAAGTTAATTCTGAAAGTACAGACATGACTAATGTCACATAACTTTCCCGACATGTGGCCAACAATAATGGTTTAATGTTCTTCATTAAAAAAATATTTGCGCATAAATAAGTGACATAATATTCAGTACTTACTTCTGAAAGTTTACACTTCCTCCGCTCCGCTTCCACCGTTTTTTTTCGGCAAAATTATCCACACCACCACCGCACTATGAAGTCTGGGATATGTTGGGCCATGAAGGCTACACCGACCCATCCTTAAAATTCATGGAAATTATGGACGCATTTGAGGGCCGCATTTCGAGCAGCCTTTGAATTGGGAAAGCCTTCTTTATACCAGCTAGAGAGAGAACGCTCATCATTTACTGTGACGTAATCGGCCTTAAAATGCGGCCTTTAAGGCTGCAAACCCCAAATCCGGTCATTGGTACTTCCTGGCTTGTGTAGTTACTAGGTAACAAAAGCTCAACACTGCCCCTAGCGTCCTGGAGCACTTCCGTTGTGTTTTGTACGTGTTTTGGATTTTGCAAGTGTTTTGGAATTTGTACGTGTTTTGGAATTTGCATGTGTTTTTTAGTTTGCAAGTGTTTTGGATTTTGCAAGTGTTTTGGAATTTGTACGTGTTTTGGATTTTTCAAGTGTTTTGGAATTTGTACGTGTTTTGGAATTTGCAAGTGTTTTGGAATTTGTACGTGTTTTGGATTTTGCAAGTGTTTTGGAATTTGTACGTGTTTTGGATTTTGCAAGTGTTTTGGAATTTGTACGTGTTTTGGAATTTGCATGTGTTTTTTAGTTTGCAAGTGTTTTGGATTTTGCAAGTGTTTTGGATTTTGCAAGTGTTTTGGAATTTGTACGTGTTTTGGAATTTGCATGTGTTTTTTAGTTTGCAAGTGTTTTGGATTTTGCAAGTGTTTTGGAATTTGTACGTGTTTTGGAATTTGCATGTGTTTTTTAGTTTGCAAGTGTTTTGGATTTTGCAAGTGTTTTGGAGTCTGTACGTGTTTTGGAGTTTGCATGTGTTTTTTAGTTTGCAAGTGTTTTGGATTTTGCATGTGTTTTGGAGTTTGTACGTGTTTTGGAGTTTGCATGTGTTTTTTAGTTTGCAAGTGTTTTGGAGTTTGCATGTGTTTTGGAATTTGCATGTGTTTTGGAGTTTGTACGTGCTTTGTCTCTAGGGGCCACCGTACTTATCCACAATATCTGGATGTGAAGAAAAAGAGTCAATGGTGTTTTAAAAAAAAATACATAAGAGCATGTGATTTAATGTGCCATTTGTTTTTACATCAATTTTAAATAATGAGGAAAAGGGACTGTATAAAACCACTAAGACCCTAAAGCAGCCAACAAACTCTTTTTACAAATTGAAGGACAGACAGACAGATAGATAGATATGGTAAATGGCCTGTATTTATATAGCGCTTTACTAGTCCCTAAGGACCCCAAAGCGCTTTACATATCCAGTCATCCACCCATTCACACACACATTCACACACTGGTGATGGCAAGCTACATTGTAGCCACAGCCACCCTGGGGCGCACTGACAGAGGCGAGGCTGCCGGACACTGGCGCCACCGGGCCCTCTGACCACCACCAGTAGGCAACGGGTGAAGTGTCTTGCCCAAGGACACAACGACCGAGACTGTCCAAGCCGGGGCTTGAACCGGCAACCTTCCAATTACAAGGCGAACTCCCAACTCTTGAGCCACGATCGCCCCAAACAAACCTACCTAAACTTCTAGTTAAGGCATGTAAGTTTGCCTTGAGGCAAATAAGTGTGAATGCAGTTTACAAGGGTACTTGAATAGTGTATATCGTATTAGTCGTTCAGCGCTAAAGCCTATCTGCTGGCTCATGATATTAAAAATCTCTGAGGCACAGACCCAGTGCAATTATATCATGTCAGGGTGCTCCTTTCAGCCAGTATCAAGGGGAAAAAATCAATGGCTACTATCTTGTCTCCTCTCCTGTCACATGATTGGAACAGCAGTTAGGTGTGTGCTTTAGGATACATGGCTAGTTGTATGCCGCTGGGTCTCTGGTCAACAAATGTACTTCCCTTGTCTAGAGAGGTATTTATGGTCTGTAATCATGCAAAAAGGGTACACTCGCATTCCTGATCACTCTGTGTTAGAAAAGGGAGAGACATCTGTGTCAGGCAAACATGAATGAATCACACTGTAGGCGATAAGAAAGGCCATACAGGTTGGAGTGACAGTTGAAAGTTGAGCTGTAGGCACAGTATTGACTGGAAGTATGCCTGCTGTGGATTCGCAACTTCACAATTAACTGCTGTTTCACTGCATACCATTCACCAGGCACTCGTACAAAAACAGGGGTATTTAGAATAATGAGCACCATCTATGCAAGCTGTCTTCCTTCTGGTTATATTCAGAAATGGACTCGTGCTTCCTCCCACATAGAGTGTGATCTCGGTGCATTATCAACTCACAGTGTCAAACCAGACACTGTTACCATCAGGGGCATCTGTAAAACATCTGTCTGGCCTCTATATAGTTTATCACCTGGTGTTGTTGTGTGTTTGCTCCCCAAATTCACCATACAACATATTTTTGTTGTTATTGTTATTTTGTTTTGTATTTCTAATTACCAGATACACTGCTTCAAGATTTGTGGAGATGTTTTCAGAGCAAACAAAGGTTCAGAGTATGTTCCTAAATACATGTACAGTTGCAGTGAATTGAAATTCATAGAAAAATAGTTAAAAAAATTATTCTCAACAATATGGAAGGCTTCAGGGTAGTGCGCAAATACTGAAGTTTTTATATTTAATGTATTTTTTTATGAGTTGCTCCAGGACATAATATTAAATATTGAAAACTTATTTTAAGTGAGGAGAACTGCAACACCGTTTTGGACAAATGACATGCACGATCTTACAGCTGTATGCTACACATACACATATTTATAGCTTCTGTCAAAGCAGTGCTTTGTATTCATTTGACACCTCAGCCTTCACATTTGGCATGTAATGAAAAACTGGTCAGTGGGCTATTGATGCAGGGAGAAGTGTGTTTGATAGGGTCTGCAGGAGTCCTGCTCGGCATCACCACTAACGGACTCCACTGAGTGCCAATCACATGGAGCCAGCAGGGCTATGGCTTCCTGCTGAGTTGAAACCCCACCATGATTCAAGCAATCAATGCAGACTTAAATGCATTGTGGATGTACAAGCAGTGACGGCCTGATCTAGCTGCTGCATGGCACAGCTAAGCTCACCTGTGAAAAGCGAATGTTGACACAGGAGAAAAATGTGGAAACATCAATTCTAAGACCAGGCTGTGTAGTAGAATAGAATCATCACTTAAATTCTGTAACTTTTTTTGCTTAATAGTCAGGAGTCAACAACATACTGGAAAATTATTCCATTCATTCCCTCTGTCAAGTTCCTTCAGACTGGAAAGAAAGCTTCTGTGAAATACAGTGTTTAGGTCTCTGACGATGCTCTTTGGGGTTTAGCCTTCAGCATTGCCTGGGTCAATCAAACACAGTGAGATATCTGTCCTTAGTTTACCCAGTCATTGTCTCAACTGTATGCTTTGGGTAATTGTTAAGCTGTTAGCTTCTGGAAACCTGACAGAAGGAGGTGAGTAATATCCCTTGAAAAACATCATGTCTGTTTCAGTGTTCTACAATTTCCCATCATAACATACTAAATTACGATGCGTTTAAATACTAAGCATTTCGTTCTGACTTTTTACTAACTATGCAACATTTTTTTCATGTAGTAATAATATTGTATGAGCAATACAGAACTCCAAGACTAAATTGTATTTTTCCCGTTTTTATATTTTAATTTAAAAGTGTTTAAACCTTAAATATAAACTTACAATAGTAACACTGGACACGTGGACAAAGTAGACAAACTGAGCCTATACTCAGTTCAAGGTTATCAGTAAACCTTAAATATTAATATTAAATAAATAAAGTATTTAATATTCTGTTCTGAGAAAGCATCACATAGTCAAAGCAGCTTGATCATATGTCAGTATATTTAAATATATACATAATTATTTGTACCCCTGCCAATCACTTCAGCTTAGTCTGGCCATATTCACTGCTCAGAACAACTAAAGGTACAATTATTTTTCTTTCTGCAAAATGATTAAGCACTTATTTTAATGTCAAAACTTGTTTAGCCACTCCTTTTGTATGTTACAGACAGCAACACTATATTAAAGCATGTTTGTGACATAATACTACTACATTTGTCCTTTAGCCTTCAGAGATTGCTAAAACCCTTTTCAGCTTCTGAAAAGAATGACACAAGAACAACAGGAAGCAATCTGTGGAGTGCTTCATCAAAAGCCAAGGTCTCCTGGCCCAATCCCCTTAAGAGTACCCATACTTTCACTGCTAAACAGGGGATTTTGTTTGTTTTAATTTGTACTTGGTGTATTTTCAGGCAGTGTGATTAGAGCTTGATTATAGCTTTTGCAGCCAAGATTCCAGATTTTGATCATTTGCATTCCCCTCAACTCAAACCTTTCTCTAAACTGTGTATACAAAACATTATGTACTTTGTAAAATTCACTTCTGTAGTACTCAGAAGGGGATAGGTGTGCATGCGCAGGAGCACACCCTTTGAAATGCTGAGGTGGCCTATGGGCATGTAGAACAGTAAATGGAGCGAGATGAAATGTTTCACACATCATTTTGTGCTTTAGTAAACAGCTTGGAAACTCTCTGGATTCGGTTTTGTATCCACTGTTTCTTTCACACATGTGACAACAGAAAGCAAGCCATCTATAGTCCACTTTGACTGTGGAGGGAGGCACATTCAAAGACTCCAACTTCAGTTGTCTTCAGTGCACACAAAAGACAGAGAACAGCATTCTCCAGCTGATATTTATCATTCAGCACCTTAGCACTACCATCTGTGTCTGACTAACCTGCTGTTCTCTAAAACAAAGGATGCATTATACAAAAATCCAAACCATTATCAAGAAATCTGATTATATAAAAACTGTACACAAAAGCCTGTAATTGGCAACCTGTCCAGGGTGCACCCCACCTCTCCATGACCCTGAACTAAATAAGTAGAGAAGGAAGGAATATCGTGACAATGTCTCGGTTTTTCTTGAGCCTTAGTTCTTTTATGGTGTTGAATTAGATTTAGATTTACTTTGTTTCCAGAGCATTTAGTCCTGGTTGCATTTTAATTTTAATTAACTGTTTGTATTTATAGTTTTTATCCCCCTCAGTGTTTCCCTCTGTTTCATCCTCCTGTGTTTACATCTCTGCTCATGTTATTGCAATTGAGTTTTGGTTGTTCATTTCCTGTTTTACTTTGGTAGAGGCATTAATAACACATGAGCTATGCCAAACATATTTTAACCTGTTTCTGTGGAACTACTAGGTATTTAATATGTGTGTTATTCTAATAGCTTATGGTATAGATGGGATTTCTCATTCCTTAGGTTACTTACTTATTACTTACTTACTTATTAACTCATTTATTTTGAACTACTAGTTAGAAAGATTAGGAATAAAACTGAGACTAGGTAGACATTACAGGTATGTCTAGAACAATAAAACTTCCATCCCATAGTTCAGGGACAGAGAGGTTCAGATCATCTTTGCACTTCTAAAGTGGATTTCCATGTTGTCTGAAAAGTTGACAGTCTGTGTAGTAAGAACGAACAAAAATGGCCTATTGCTTCATCTCTGAGTGCTTCTTTAAAGGTCACACAAAAGTAATAATGCACATAAATGAACACCAATGGGGAGGAAGATGGACTGGGGAAGGGGGGGGGGGGGGGGGGTTATTGTGCTTGCAAGACACAATACGACAGGATTTGAAAAACTATTATGAATCTAACCACTTCTGTATTTAATTCAATCTAGAATGGCTTAACCAATAAACTCTTAGTCTCATGAAGAGACACTTAACCATTATTATTATTATTATCAGAAACTGTTATCAATATATAGTTTAGAAAGTGCTCTCCAAAGGTGTCTGCACACTGCTGTCTAGTCCTCATGAAAAACAATAAAAACAAAACCAAACTTACATTGTGCTTCTTTTCTCAATGATGTGCTAAGAAGTCTGTGTTTGTGTTTTCATGTGGCATAGCTGACATCCTTTGGGGGTCTCCGCAATATCTGTTCTAGCATCAACGATAGAAACAATGAAGGCAAAACTGCCTGAAATAGAAACACAGGCAGGAATAGCTCTGCATACAAATATGTGTTTGTTCACTGCAGCTTTGTGCATCTTTGTTGATAGATAGATAGATAGATAGATAGATAGATAGATAGATAGATAGATAGATAGATAGATAGATAGATAGATAGATAGATAGATAGATAGATAGATAGATAGATAGATATTTCATCAGATCTGTTTGATCAATTACAGAATAAATTCAATAACACACACACAAGAGATACAGGGAGAACCACAACTTTAAAGTGATGGCAGACTTTCCTGCTGGGCGGGGTCACTGTCATTAGAGAATACGATTGTCATGGGGAGTATACTTGGTCTGGCGTGCGTAGGTGGACACTTTGTGTCAAATTAACATCCACGTGAATGTCAGGATCAAAGGTGTCCCAGCAGGTATTTGCATTATGAGATGATCAGTGGCTTTCATTTCACTAGTGAATGCTTTCAATGTTGTGGCTGACTGGCACACTTCCCATCACAAACAACAACCTGTTTGTTTAGGGTCTTTGTTTTTAATATATCATACAGAGGACCATATTTACCTGTCACGATATAGCTTATTTTATTTATTCTGTCCTGGTCATTTAACATCTCTGCTGTAACTTTAGTCATTTTAGTCCAGCCACACCTACCTACACTGCTTTCCTGCCTGCTGCATAATCTGATCTGATCTTCTGCTCAAATGTTAGTTGTGCAAGATATCAGTTATCTTCAATATGACATGAAGTAAAACAGGCTGGTATCCCTGATACAAATACAGATATCAATATTTTTTTTGTTGAGAAAATCATAGCATACTTTATTTAGAAAATCTAAATTTAAAAAAAAGTTTGTAAGCTTTGAATATTCTTTTGAGAATCATCTATAGGAAGGAAAGCACAATTGTAAAGTGGCTAGCACTGTTGACTAACAGCAAGAAAGTGTTGGGTTTGAATCCACAGACAGGTGAGGCTTTTCTGTGTGGGTTCTTTCCAGGTACAGAACTCCGGCTTTTCCATGCTTAACTGATGGATTGAGTTGGATTCTGCATGCAGCCTTTCAAAATATACAATGATATGACTTGGTGATACAGGACTGTTTCACCAAAGCACCTTGCTCCTGTTCTCCACTGTTTCACTGAGAGCAGTAATTAGCATGTGATAATGAGAGGCACTTATAAAACAGCTATTATTTCGACTAAATTCTGATGATAGGTTATTTACTTTCTATTATATATTCCCTAAGTTACATTGTCTAAATGTCCAACCTTTTGTAATGAAATTGACACTAAAACAGAAAGATTAGGATGAAAATCATTAGTATTGATCTATATGGTACTAATCAAGATTCCCACTCTCCTGGTTAGGTCTTCAGTATTGACTTGTCCACTAATACAAGTTTGTAATTTAAGTTAGTAATTATTTTCTAAAAACAAAGTTTGCAATTTAAAAAAGCAAAAAACATCTAAAACTAGCTACGGTCACATGTCAGCAGCTCGGGCAGCAAACAGTCACAAGTCTGCCACACTTTGTTTTATCAGTCAATTTCTATTTCTATTTTTTTTTACACATTGTTATTTCTTCTGATATAAATGTTTCTTGCAAGAAAAACCTCAGTCAGAATAAGTTCAGAAGCATTGATGTTGTGGATCATAGTCATCATGTAGATCATTGCCATATCCACAATAACAAATGGATTCAAACACAAGATCAAAAAAATCACTGCATGTTTTACCTTTTTATTAACACAAGGTAAGGGCTTGTACTGGTACGTACTGCAACACAAAGCCCAAGCAGTGGGGATGGAAGACTTCCAGACAAGTGAAAGGGAAAGGTCAGTGCTTTTTCCAGGTGACTATTGAATCTGAATTATTCATTCATGCTTGAGTGAGTTCCTTGAATTTTCCTGGTGGGTTTCCAGCTGTGGGAGGCAAAGTTTCAACAAGTACTGTAAGTGAGATGACTGGTGGCCAGCTAGGCCTTCCTGGAAGATCCTTACTTCTCAAATTTGTCGATTTGCAAATTCTGTTTTTCATCCAGTTAAAGCCCACATGAGAAGGAGAACACCACAACATTAACAACAATCTGGCAAAGACTTGAGGTTTCAGGTAGCCTGTTGAATGACAGGATAATGAGTAGGTGAGGAACAGGTGTGATGGCTGGGATAGGATGCAAGAGCAACCCCATCCATGGGTGGGACAACAACAGAACCCCACCCAAACCCACCTGAGAGCAAAGATGAAGAGGAAGAAGAGGAGAGACACAAAAACCACAAAAAAAGATCTTGTTGGAGCCATGGCAACATTTCTTTACAGACATAAACCACACATGACGATAATCTAACACTGGATCGGCTATTTTGGACTCTTAATGCAATTCAGGTTTTTACACTTGTACTTCATTTATAGAAAAGTTGAAGTGACAATATTCTGCATACCACTAAATACCACTATAACAAGTCACATATGCTCAGCTCTTCAAGTATGAAACATCACATTTCTAACAAAGCGTTATTTAAGAACTTTTTGTTTAACTATATTAACTTCTATGATGTATGTAAAGATTATTTAAATTTAAGTGAAATGAATCAACACGGTGTATGCAGGACTTTTAGCTAATTTGCAGCCCTCATCCCTGGTTCAGTCTTTAGGATATAT
Organism: Aulonocara stuartgranti; assembly: GCF_965226115.1. NCBI lineage: Eukaryota > Metazoa > Chordata > Actinopteri > Cichliformes > Cichlidae > Aulonocara > Aulonocara stuartgranti. The sequence continues at coordinate 33,128,073 of NC_138945.1, read as the reverse complement.
GACCCTGGTAAATCATGAAAACAATAACAATAAAACAATCAGATAATTAAACAAAGTATATTGTTTTGTTTTGGGGGGGTTTTTTTTAGTTCAGATTGGCTTCGGCTTGTGCCAAAGTTTTCAATATGTGTTATTTAATATGACATTTGTGGACCTTAACTGTGGATGAGGACTATCACAGTGTAAGTTTCCATTTTCCGTCTCCTAGCTTTTCCCATTGCAGTGACACCTTTGTTAATGTGTAATAAAATTATGTGACTAATTCAGCCTGGCCAGGGCTGGTCACAGATTTAAATATTAATCTTGGATATTAAAAAAAAGAAAAATCAAATTCTCAAAGGTTAGCAAGTTATACTTATTTTTCAGAACTTCATGATATCTGGCCCAATACCTTGAAGCTTGCTTGTGTAATAACACTATGAGTTTCACTTCTGATTTGACTGCTTGGCCCGAATGGTCGGCAAATAAGACATTCATCAAATTTAATGATTTAAATGAGTTGAAATAACCATCATTCATGCAAGACTTCACAGTTGCCTAGTGGCAATTGTTAAGTCTTTCATGTGGGATGTGGTGGAGAGAAAAAAAGGGTTTTAACCACACATACAGCCTAAAAACACTGCCTCGTTTCTACATCCCAGTTATGGGTGTAATTCAAGATGTTCTTTTTAATTACTACATTTGATATAAATACTCAACTCTATAAGAACAAAGGCCACAAGAAGAGTGGGTCTGTAGCCTATGCTCTGAACCATATACAGATTCAGCCTTTCCTTTCATTTCCCTCAAATCCAATGAAGCTGTGGTGTTGACATGCAGTAGGGGGCTGAAGTGTGCTGCTGGCATGGGGGAACAGTGTGGATCCTGCCTGCAGGCACCCTGCAGACCTGTTTGTTGATTACAGATAGAGGTTATATACATAAATGTTTATCATGTATTAAGATGGCAAATACTGTTGTAGAAATGGGAATGAAACATTTCATTAATTAGCAAGTAATTGAACAGTTAAAATGCACATTATTTCATTTCTCTAACAGGAAATATAAATTTAGAAATAAACAGGCAAACCAATTAGCTGAAACTAAAAGAAGAGTCATTAAAATGTTTATTTTAGAAATGTGAAATATTAATACATCAATAATTCAAATAAAAAAAATATATAAAAAAGTCAACAGGAAAATCATTTAAAAATATACATGATTAAGTCGTGAATAATTAATAAACTTTTTTTCCCATTTTTTTTCAGTGCAGTTTAAAGTGAGTTAAAGATTACAGGCTATAAATGTACATTCAGTCCCTTTTGTTGATTTGTGTTTTCGGTCGTTGTGTCCTTGGGCAAGACACTTCACCTGTTGCCTACTGGTGGTGGTCAGAGGGACGGTGGCGCCAGTGTCCAGCAGCCTCGCCTCTGTCAGTGCACCCCAGGGCGGCTGTGGCTACAATGTAGCTTGCCATCACCAGTGTGTGAATGTGTGTGTGAATGGGTGGATGACTGGTTGTGTAAAGCGCTTTGGGGTCCTTAGGGACTAGAAAGGCGCTATACAAATACAGGCCATTTACCATTTTTATTTTGTTATTTTTTCTATTCATTGTTGGATGCGATTTGTCATTTAGCTTCTCTTTTTGGGTCTGATATACTGGTCAGTGATGTGCTGGGACAAATCCAAGTTGGCCATCACATTGACACAATTAAAAAGAATTGTTTAAGGGAGATATTGTCACACAACTTCTGACCTCGACATGAGCTTTTTAGCTGTTGTATATCACAGTTTGGTTAGGGTTAGGCACAATAAGCATTTGGTTAGGTTTTCGAAAAACTGATGGATTGCCTTGCAATCCGGTTGTTCAGTGATGACGCGACGAATCCTACTTCCTGGTCTAAAGTAAAAGAAGATGGCGCCGGTGAGGTCGGCTGCCGTCACGACTGCTCCGACCACTTTTTCTTTGTCTTTGTTTTTTAAGTTAGTTTTCAGCGTTTCTAAATCGGCAAAATCATCACCATTGGGTACATTAGGTATGACAGTGACACTCTTGTTTCTATTGGTATACAATGTACTCACAATTCGAAGTTTTTAACTCCGAATCCGAGCTGGCCGAGTGAGATCTTGAGGGAGAACAAAGGGAAGCGGCGGCGGCCTAGAGGGAAGCGAGCCGGCGTCAGGAACAGGCTGAGAGCTCGTGCACACCGCACACCTCTGCCTAGCATCCTGCTCGCCAACGTCCAGTCACTGGAGAACAAGCTTGACGAGCTCAGGGCCAGGGTAAAGTTCCAGAGAGACATTCGGGACTGCAATCTCCTCTGCTTCACCGAGACATGGCTGAACCCAGCGGTGCCGGACCACGCCATCCAGCCGGCCGAGTTCTTCTCGGTTCACCGCATGGACAGGACACGGGACTCGGGGAAGTCAAGGGGAGGCGGCGTGTGTTTAATGGTGAACAACAACTGGTGCAACAGTGCGAACATTGTTCCTCTCACACGCTCCTGCACACCAAATTTGGAACTACTGTCCATCATGTGTCGTCCTTTTTATCTACCTCGGGAATTTACATTGGTCATTATAAATGCCGTTTATATTCCACCACAAGCGGACACGGTCACCGCCTTATGCAAGCTGCATGAGGCACTCACACAGCACCAGACACAACACCGGGACGCTGCGCTTATTGTGACGGGGGACTTTAATAGCGCCAACCTCAAACGCGCAGCGCCGAACTTTTATCAACACATCATCTGCCCCACCAGAGGTGAAAGGACACTGGACCACTGCTACACTACGGTCAAGGACGGCTACAAGGCACAATCCCGCCCTCCGTTTGGTAAATCTGATCACGCCGCCATCATGCCAAAATACAAAGAAAGGCTGAAACAGGAAGTTCCGGTTCAAAGGAAGGTCGCGCGCTGGACGGATCAATCGGTGGCCGCGTTACAGGACGCACTCGATGACGCAGACTGGGGCATGTTCAGAAACAGCTCCGATGATGATGTCAACGTGTTTACGGAAGCGGTTGTGGGATTCATCGGGAAACTAGCGGATGATACCATGGAGACAAAGACTATCACAACGTTTCCCAACCAGAAGCCGTGGGTGGATAAAACCATCCGCGACGCTCTGAGATCCCGCACCGCTGCCTACAACACGGGACTCACGACGGGGGACATGGACCCGTACAAAGCCGCGTCATATAACGTGCGGAGGGCGGTGAAAGAGGCGAAGCAGCGCTACGGGAGGAAACTAGAGTCACAACTCCAACAGAGTGACTCTAGGAGCATGTGGCGGGGACTAAGGACAATAACGGACTATAAAGCACCAACAACCGGTATGACGAACGCGGCCGTGACTCTGGCAGACGAGCTGAACACTTTCTATGCTCGCTTCGAGGCTGCAGCTAAGGACTCCAACAATGCTAGTGCTAGCGGCGCTAACGGCTGCAGACAGGAAGATACTGCCAGCACCGGAAACGTTCTCGTCACCTCCGAGCATGAAGTAAGGAGAGCCTTCAAAAGAGTGAACACCAGGAAAGCAGCAGGACCAGACGGCATCCCAGGTCGTATCCTAAGAGACTGCACATACCAGCTAGCTCCTGTGTTCACTGAGATATTCAACATCTCTTTATCTCAGTCAGTGATCACCACATGCTTCAAAGAGTCCATCATTGTTCCTGTCCCGAAGAAACCCCACCCTGCTTCTCTCAATGATTATCGCCCTGTAGCCCTCACCTCAGTAGTGATGAAGTGCTTTGAACGCCTGGTCAGAGACTTCATCACAGAGAGACTGAGGAGGAGCTTCTTCCCGCAGGCGATACGGTCTCTCAATCACACCACCACACAGTACTGACCCAGTACTTACACACACACTGGACATTGTTTTCACTTCATCACTTAAATCACTTTAAGCATATTTGCACTGCACAAGACATAATGTGGATTGCACAACACTGGTCACTACATTCTTCATTTCCAGTTAATACTTGTACAGCTGCTGTTATTGTGTATATATTTATTTATATTTCTTCATACATTCTTATATAGTTCTATATTGTGTATTTTGTTGTACAGTTATTTTATTTTCAACTTTAATTTATATACACTCAACAAAAATATAAACGCAAAACCTTTGTTACTGCTCCCATTCCCCATGGGATGGATGTAGAGACCTAAAATTCATTCCAGATACACAATATAACCATCCCTCCCAAACAGTGGTCACAAATCAGTCCAAATGTGTGGTAGTGGGCACATCTGCTATATTGAGATAATCCATCCCACCTCACAGGTGTGCCACATCAGGATGCTGATCTGACATCATGAGTAGTGCACAGGTGTACCTCAGACTGCCCACAACAAAAGGCCACCCTGGAATGTGCAGTTTTGTCTCACAGCAAAATGCCACAGATGCCACAAGCAATGAGGGAGCGTGCAATTGGCATGCTGACAGCAGGAATGTCAACCAGATCTGTCGCCCGTGCATTGAATGTTCATTTCTCAACCATAAGCCGTCTCCACAGGCGTTTCAGAGAATATGGCAGTACATCCAACCGGCCTCACAACCGCAGACCTCGTGTAACCACACCAGCCCAGGACCTCCACATCCAGCAGGTTCACCTCCAAGATCGTCTGAGACCAGCCACCCAGACAGCTGCTGGAACAATTGGTTTGCACAACCAAACAATTTCTGCACAAACTGTCAGAAACCGTCTCAGGGACGCTCAACTGCATGCCCGTCGTCCTCATCGGGGTCTTGACCTGACTCCAGCTCGTCGCCGTAACAGACTTGTGTGGGCAAATGCTCACATTCGATGGCATCTGGCACGTTGGAGAGGTGTGCGCTTCACGGATGAATCATGGTTCACATTGTTCAGGGCAGATGGCAGCTGAGAATGTCCCAGTTCTTGCATGGCCAGCATACTCACCGGACATGTCACCCATTGAGCATGTTCGGGATGTGCTTGACCGGCGCATACGACAGCGTGTACCAGTTCCCACGAATATCCAACAACCTCGCACAGCCATTGAAGTGGAGTGGACCAACATTCCACAGGCCACAATTGACAATCTGATAGACTCCATGCGACGATGTGTTGCACTGCATGAGGCAAATGGTGGTCACACCAGATACTGACCGGTTCTGGGTCCCCAGACCCCCAATAGCGCAAAAAACTGCACATTCCAGGGTGGCCTTTTGTTGTGGGCAGTCTGAGGTACACCTGTGCACTACTCATGATGTCAGATCAGCATCCTGATGTGGCACACCTGTGAGGTGGGATGGATTATCTCAATATGGCAGATGTGCCCACTGCATCACATTTGGACTGATTTGTGACCACTGTTTGGGAGGGATGGTTATATTGTGTATCTGGAATGAATTTTAGGTCTCTACGTCCATCCCATGGGGAATGGGAGCAGTAACAAAGGTGTTGCGTTTATATTTTTGTTGAGTGTATTTTATCTTATTCTTTCCCAGTTAAATTTACCCTTCATTCTAATTTGTGTTGTACAGTTATTTCATTTTTAACCTTAATTTATATTTTATTCCTTCCTAGTTAAATTTACCCTTTTTAATTTTTCATATTTATTTCCTATCTTATTCATAGCCTTTTCCTTTTTTGTTTTCTTTAGGTCACGAGCAGTTGTCCAAGCATTTCACTACATATCGTACTGTGTATGACTGTGTACGTGACAAATAAAAATTTGAATTTGAAAGTAGTCTGCGTTTAATATGGCTTTTGTGTTGTTATGCTCGCTTCGACGCCGCAGCAATTAAAACAACAAACGGCTGCGCGCACTCGGAGTGCACCAGTGAAGAAAATGCATTCGTCATCACAGAGCATGCCGTGAGGAACACCTTCAGGAGGGTGAACACCAGGAAGGCAGCAGGACCAGATGCAATCCCTGGCCGGGTCCTTAGAGCCTGCGCTGATCAACTAGCACCGGTGTTCACGGAGATCTTCAACCTCTCCCTGGCCCAAGCTGTGGTTCCCACGTGCTTCAAACAGTCCATTATTGTCCCTGTTCCAAAGAAACAACAGCCCGCTTGCCACAATGACTACCGTCCAGTAGCACTGACTTCAATTGTGATGAAGTGTTTTGAAAGACTGATGAGAGATCACATCACTTCTTCACTTCCTGCCACCATCGACTCACTTCAGTTTGCTTACCGGACTAATCGTTCCACAGACGATGCCATATCTCACCTGCTCCACACATCCCTGAGTCACCTGGACACTGGCAGAGGGAATTATGTTAGGATGCTGTTCGTGGACTACAGTTCAGCATTCAACACAATAATTCCCTCTAAGCTTTTCACCAAGTTGACGGATCTAGGACTCAGCTCATCACTGTGTCAGTGGATCCTCAACTTCCTCACAGACAGACCCCAATCAGTGAGGGTGGGAAAACAAGTCTCCCCCTCCATCTCACTCAGCACTGGAGTGCCTCAGGGCTGTGTTTTAAGCCCCCTGCTGTACTCACTGTACACTTATGACTGTGTAGCCACATCCGACACCACCTCCATTGTCAAGTTTGCTGACGACACTGCTGTTGTGGGCCTGATCTCCGACAACATCGAGACGGCCTACCTGGAGGAGATTAGGAACCTGGAGACCTGGTGCCAGGAGAATAATCTCCTCCTAAACATCAGCAAGACTAAGGAGCTGATCGTGGACTTCACTACAAAGCAGGCGAGGAATTACAAACCATTAACTGTAATGAAGATAACAGCAAACTCTTCTTCCTCAGAAGACTTAGAGACTTCCATCTGCCACTGAAGGTGCTCAAGAACTTCTACTCCTGCACCATCGAGAGCGTCCTGACGGCAAACATCTGCACCTGGTTTGGGAACAGCACCAAGCAGGACAGACGAGATCTGCAAAGGGTGGTGCGCTCGGCAGAACGCATCATTCAATCAGAGCTCCCTAACCTGCTGTCCATCTACACCAAGCGGTGCAAGTCCAAAGCTAGGAAGATTATGATGGATCTCTCCCATCCCAACAATGGACTCTTCTCACTGTTGAGGTCTGGGAAGCGCTTCCGCTCCCTTAAGGCCAAAACAGAGAGAATGAGGAGGAGCTTCTTCCCCCAGGCTATTCGGGGCCTGAACCAGGTGTAGGACTGGACTCTCCCAAACACGTCACTATAAGACTGGACTCTCACACACGTCACCACACGCACCACCACACATTTCCTATAATCCTATAATTCCTATAATTTATAATCCTTATCTTTATAATCTCTTCTGCTATTTGCACATTCTTTACTGTAAATTCCTAAGTTAATTTGTCAATTTTTGTAGTAAACTGTAAATTGTAAATATTGTAAAACTTTTCTTCTGTCATTTAATGGTCGGGCATTGTACAGCTACAAGCATTTCACCCCCATGTCATACTGTGTATGGTTGTGTGTGTGACAAATAAAATTTGAATTTGAATTTAACATGTTTAATGTTATTTATTTTCTTCTATTTTTCTATTTAATCTCAAAAAGCTCCTAAAACAGTCAGTGATCACTGTTGACCTCCCTCAGCTTTTATTATCACTAATCATTTATTTAAGCTCAGTTTTTAAAACCTTAGGATGTAACTACAGCCCAGTCCATGCAGCAGTATATGAATGACTAACCTCGTATTGTGGATGGTAGGGATGGGTATCGAAAACCGGTTCTTGTTGAGAACCGATTCCCACTGTTTCAATTCCTTGGAATTGTTTGCCATTTTTGCAAACGATTCCCTTATCGATTCCAGTCGCCCCGAATGACGTCACCACGTTGCGGAGCTGTCATGGTCCCTGTGCCTCACCAGCTGATTCTGTATTAGGCAACATGTTTTCTCTCTCTCTCTCTCTCTCTCTCGCTCTCTCTCCTGCCGGGGCGATGCTCATTACGGGCTCCCGCCCCTGGCCCACGCACCTGCTGCCGATCGGGATAATCACAAGGCCGATTTAAGACAGCAGCACTGTGTCACTCGTCGCTGGATCGTTGAGTTATCAGCGTCAGTCGCTCAGTAGATTGCAAATAAGGATCTGTGAGTTCGTTCCGTCTGTTCGCCTCTAACTATTATCTCTGTGTACAGATCTATCCCGGACCTTTCCCTGCCTGCCTGTCATCCCGTGGACGAGTGTGTGGATGGTGTTTCCCCAGTGTAGGGAGTGAAGAGAGAGAGCCTTTGGAGGACGTCAGATCCCCGTCTTTTCCCTCACATACCCCGGAACCCTGGACCCCCCTCCCCTCCCTCCAGCACTTTGTAAATAGCATCACCTGGTGTCGTTGTGTGAATAAAATCTGTAAATCCTGTAAGGAGTCCCGGTCTGCGCCTGAGTCCGTTAACTGAAACCTGACAGAACGATCCAGCCATCATGGACTCAGCAGGTCGGGACCCAGCCGCTCAGGACCCTGTCGCTCAGGCACTCATCGCTCAGGGAGCTGCTCTGGCTCGACATGAGCAAATGCTCGAGCGGCTCCACCACGAAATGGCGGCGCTTACGCAGGCGGTCGCTCGCTTAACACCTCTGGAGAGTGATCCCCGGCCGGCGGCTCCCGCCCCCCAGGAGCCTGCGCCTGCCGCTGCGAGCACACCTCCGGCACCTCTGCCACCCTCGGACGGACCCCTGCCCACGCCGGAACCTTTTACGGGTGAGTCGGACAAGTGTGCTGGTTTTCTGGCTCAATGTACTCTTGTGTTCCGTGAGCGGCGGCGCTTCCATAACAACGACGGTGCCAAAATAACCTTTTTTGTCCAGTTGCTGCGGGACCGGGCTTTAAAGTGGGCTCAGGTCGTGCTTAGCTCGGATCCCGGGATTGCCTATGCTGATTTCCTGTCTAAATTCCAGACTGTGTTCAATAAGGGCTCAGGCGCTGAAGTCGCCGCGCTTCGTCTGCTGAACTACAAACAAGGGAAGCGGAGCATGTCTGACTATTCTATTGATTTTTGGATTTTGGCTGAAGAGACAGGCTGGGGCCCGGAGGCCTTACGGAGTGCACTGCTCAATAATGTTCGTGAAGAGGTGAAAGATGAACTCATTATGCGAGATCTCCCCGACTCTCTTACCGAGTTAATGGCTTTATGTATTAAGGTGGATGACCGGCTGCGAGCTCGTCGTCTGCCGCGGCACTACAATTCCCAGGAGGCCACGGGGCAGTGGAGGGCTGGCTCCACCTCGGAGCCCAGCTCTTCCCGGCAGGCAGAGAGCGCAGACGGAGGAGAGCAACCCATGCAGATTGGAGGCTCGCATCTCTCCGCCGCGGAACGCCAGCGCCGTATCTCTGCCGGTGAGTGCCTCTATTGCGGCCACAAGGGACATGTGGTCGCCTCTTGCCCATCTCGAGCAAAAGGTCGCGCCCACCAGTGACGGTAGGAGTGCTGGTGGGCGGTCTCAGCCAAGACAAATCTCCTCCACGGTTAATGCTGTCTGCCCAGCTCACGGTCAACACCAAAGGTCATGTTCTCTCCGTTTTGATAGATTCAGGGGCGGAACAGAATTTTATTGACTCTGAGTTAGCAGACCGCCTTCAGCTAGGGCAGGAACCTCTTCCCCACACTTTGCGTGTCACTGCTTTGTCCGGCCAGCGCCTACCTGACATTACTCACGTCACTGAGCCCGTTATTCTTACTCTGTCTGGCAACCATACTGAGGAAATATGTTTTTTTGTGTTTAAGGCCACTCGGACGCCGCTCGTTCTCGGGCACCCCTGGCTTCGTCAACACAACCCGTGCATTAATTGGCTTACGGGACGCATTACGGGGTGGGGAGAGGAATGCCATATGACCTGCCTTAAATCCGCCTCACCGCCTCACACACCAGCCTCCCTCGCCAAGTCGACCGCGCCCTCCGATTTGTCCGGAGTGCCCCCTGTTTATCATGATCTCGCCGAAGTGTTTCGCAAGGACTGGGCCCAGTCGTTGCCTCCTCACCGACCGTACGATTGCGCTATCGACTTACTCCCTGGCGCGCCATTGCCTACTAGCCGTCTCTACAGCATCTCTCTACCGGAGCGAGAGGTTATGGAGTCATACATCTCAGAGTCCCTCGCCGCCGGCTTGATCCGTGCATCCTCATCGCCCGTAGCAGCAGGGTTTTTCTTCGTCGAGAAGAAAGACAAGTCTCTCCGCCCGTGCATCGACTACCGTGGATTAAATAACATAACCATCAAAAACAAATATCCACTCCCACTTCTGACCTCTGCTTTTGAGCTGCTCCAGGGGGCGACAGTTTTCAGCAAATTGGACTTGAGGAGCGCATATCACTTAGTTCGGATCCGAGAGGGCGACGAGTGGAAGACCGCCTTCAATACTCACCTTGGACACTTTGAATACTTGGTTATGCCATTCGGCCTCTCTAATGCTCCTGCAGTTTTTCAAGCACTCGTTAATGATGTCTTGAGGGATTTCATCGACAGGTTCGTCTTCGTCTACCTCGACGACATCCTGATCTTCTCCAAATCACTGTCAGAGCATGAGACCCACGTCAGACAGGTCCTGCAACGCCTGCTGGAAAATCGGTTGTTCGTAAAAGGTGAGAAATGTGTCTTCCACGTGTCCACAGTTGCCTTCTTAGGCTACGTCATCGAGCAGGGAGACCTACGTCCTGACCCAGCTAAGGTGGAAGCCGTGGTGGAGTGGCCTGAACCCCCCAACCGACGGCAGCTGCAGCGGTTCCTCGGCTTCGCTAACTTCTATAGGAGGTTCATCCGGGACTATAGCAAGGTAGCTCTGCCTTTAACGCAATTGACCTCTCCCAAGGTTCCTTTTCAGTGGAACGATGCTGCCCAATCAGCCTTCCTGGAGCTGAAAGAGCGATTCGCCTCAGCACCCATTCTGGTCCAGCCCGACCTAACCCTGCAGTTTGTGGTGGAGGTGGACGCATCCGACACGGGAGTAGGAGCGGTCCTCTCACAACAGAGGGATGGTAAGCTCCACCCGTGTGCCTTTTTCTCCTGTCGTCTCACCCCCGCAGAACGCAACTACGACATTGGCGATCGGGAACTTCTTGCCATCAAGCTCGCCTTGGAGGAGTGGAGGCACTGGCTGGAGGGCACTGCCCAACCGTTCATCGTTTGGACAGACCATAGGAATCTGGCATATCTGCAAACCGCAAAGAGGCTTAACGCCAGACAAGCAAGGTGGGCTCTGTTTTTTACGCGGTTCCACTTTTCAATCACTTACAGGCCAGGATCCCGCAACGTCAAGCCGGACGCCCTGTCTCGACAGTTCTCCACCTCCGAAGACCCGGCGGACCCTGCTCCCATCCTCCCGGCCACCTGTGTGGTGGGGGCTGTCTCCTGGGAGATCGAGTCGGCCATTCGCGAGGCTCAGAGAGCCGAACCGGATCCAGGAGGCGGTCCTGCGGGGCGCCTGTTCGTTCCCCAACCTGTCAGGTCTCAGGTGTTACAGTGGGCACACACAGCCCGTTTCTCCTGTCACCCAGGAATACACCGCACAATTGCTTTCCTGCAGCGCTACTTTTGGTGGCCCACCCTGAGCCGGGACGCCAAGGAATACGTCTCCGCGTGTACAACCTGCGCTCGAAACAAGACCCCAAACCAGCCACCCTCGGGTCCGCTTCATCCCTTACCCACGCCTACCAGACCATGGTCCCATATTTCTCTGGATTTTGTGACCGGCCTCCCGCCATCTGCAGGTAATACGGTCATACTCACGATCATTGACCGCTTTTCTAAGGCGGCTCACTTTGTTGCTCTGCCCAAGCTGCCTACAGCATTGGAGACTGCTCGCCTGCTCACCACCCATGTCTTTCGCCTGCACGGCATTCCAGATGACATCGTGTCTGACCGGGGTCCTCAATTCACGTCCCGTGTGTGGAGGGAGTTCTGCACCTCATTGGGATCTAAGGTCAGTCTCTCCTCTGGTTATCATCCGCAGAGCAATGGCCAGTCCGAACGGGCGAACCAGGAGTTGGAGGCGGCCCTGCGCTGCGTCGTCTCTTCCAACCAGGCCATCTGGAGCGAGGAACTGCCCTGGATCGAGTACGCCCACAACAGCATGACCTCCTCCGCCACGGGCCGGTCCCCTTTCGAAGCTTCTCTGGGGTTCCAGCCACCTCTTTTTCCCTCCATCGAAGGCGAACACTCTGTGCCATCCGTCCGGGCGCATCTGCGTAGGTGTCGTCGGGTGTGGAAGGCCACCCGGGCTGCGTTGTTACGCACCAAGGACCGCAACAAACGCTTCGCTGACCGCCGCCGGTCCTCCGCTCCCGCCTATACTGTTGGGCAGAAGGTATGGCTTTCCACACGCTTCGTTCCCATCCGGGCGGAATCCAGGAAGCTCTCTCCTGCCTATATCGGCCCGTTCGAGATCTCGGCTTTGGTTAACCCTGTGTCTGTTAAGCTCAAGCTGCCTCGCAACATGAAGATACACGATGTTTTCCATGTGTCTCAGGTTAAACCTCTCCGGTCCAGTCCTCTGTGCCCGCCTTCCAGGCCCCCTCCTCCCCCCCGGCTCGTGGACGGTCTGCCGGCTTACTCGATCACCCGTATCATGGATTCTCGGCGGCGGGGGCGTGGCTTCCAGTACCTGGTGGATTGGGAGGGCTATGGCTTGGAGGAGCGGTCCTGGGTCCCTCGGGCGGCCATCCTGGACCGGCGCATGCTGCGGGCGTTCCATCGTCTGCATCCGGATAAGCCTGGTGGGTCGCCGGGGGGCTCCCGTTGAGGGGGGGGTACTGTCATGGTCCCTGTGCCTCACCAGCTGATTCTGTATTAGGCAACATGTTTTCTCTCTCTCTCTCTCTCTCTCTCTCGCTCTCTCTCCTGCCGGGGCGATGCTCATTACGGGCTCCCGCCCCTGGCCCACGCACCTGCTGCCGATCGGGATAATCACAAGGCCGATTTAAGACAGCAGCACTGTGTCACTCGTCGCTGGATCGTTGAGTTATCAGCGTCAGTCGCTCAGTAGATTGCAAATAAGGATCTGTGAGTTCGTTCCGTCTGTTCGCCTCTAACTATTATCTCTGTGTACAGATCTATCCCGGACCTTTCCCTGCCTGCCTGTCATCCCGTGGACGAGTGTGTGGATGGTGTTTCCCCAGTGTAGGGAGTGAAGAGAGAGAGCCTTTGGAGGACGTCAGATCCCCGTCTTTTCCCTCACATACCCCGGAACCCCCGGAGCACTTTGTAAATAGCATCACCTGGTGTCGTTGTGTGAATAAAATCTGTAAATCCTGTAAGGAGTCCCGGTCTGCGCCTGAGTCCGTTAACTGAAACCTGACAGGAGCGTCATTTACCTGGCAGGAAACACGGCGCGTAAGCGGCTCAAACGCTCAAAAGTTTACGAGAACGGATGACAACAGGGCAACTTGCAATACTTCCAAAGTAGATACTTAATTTAAGGGAGGAAACACTACGAATATGCAAAAGCATTTGTTCACAAAACACGTGATAACCTTAAATGAATGTCATGTTTTTAATTCCGCTCCGGACTCGTGAATCTCAACCCAGCAGCAGCGGTAACGTTTGCACGTCCTCTCCCGTTAATGCGGCAGGTAAATCATCAACTAACAGTGCATATTATGTTAGCGCAATCTGCCTTATTACAAAACCTGCCATTACTGTGCATTTAGGTGACCATGATGAGACAGACAGACAGAGTCTGGCTCAGATGCTGGCAGTTCTCGCTGCAGTCTACCGGTAGCGTCTCCTTTCAGGCCAGGATAGACGAATGTCACCGAGCAGTGACTAAGTTTGTGGTAAAAGGCTTGCACCCATTTGCCACAGCAGATGCCCCCAATTTTAGGTAAGTGAATGTGTTTAATTGTAGGCAGGGACATTACTGGATATTCTTGTGTAATTGCTACAGAATAATTTATGTTATGCTTTGTTATTGCTACAGAAGAATATTTATTTTATTATTTTACATTTACAATTTTTTTTCCTGGGGACCCTGTGACACCCCATTGAAGAGCCGTAGGCTGGATCTCTTAAGATTTCACTGTTGGGTTTGTAAGGCCATGTTACTCCTAAATATAAAACAAAGTTCTAAGCTAATCGACCTTAGTGTTCTCCTTTTTTAAAAAGAATCGATAAGAGAATCGATAAAGAATCGAATCGTTAAACAGAATCGAAAATGGAATCGGAATCGTGAAAATCTTATCAATACCCATCCCTAGTGGATGGATTATCTCAGTTGTTCTCCTGGCTGAAGTTTGGTCTTTTTACAGCATCCTGCCATGCGATTACATTTGTTCCTGACCACTGAGAACACTCACGTTAACTTTTATCGAGTGGAAAAAAAGTTAGCTTGTTTATATTATGCCAACATAGCTGTGTCGCTAGCGGTCACGTAGCACATCATTATATACCAGCTAGCCCAACTTCAGTAACCCTACAAACGTCACTGCTGTTTAGTTTTCTGTCTTCATTTATGCTGGAAGTGATAACAGAGCTGTACGTTTTAATTTGTTTCCAAAACCCCGCAGTCAGGACATGCTATATTGTATTTAGATAGAAGCTAGCGAGCTAACTTCCTGCTAACTTCTAACTCCGTTAAATGTCATAAATTCCGTTTTCATGGATGCCTGGATGTTAAACTCAATTGTTACACCTGGTAGAGCAGAACGCTGATCATTTTATTAAAGATTAAAGACTTTGGACAGTTTTTCAACTCTCAGTAATGCCATAGTGATCGTTTGATATATGGACCTGTAGCGGAGTTTAGACCCAGACATGGCTAGTGACGTCAGACTGAACAATCGGATAGACTCTTTTGCAACACTTTTCACAACATCAGCAACAAGCTTCTCTTACTTTGGATTGCTAAAGGTCTCTTGGGTTAGACCACCCTGCACACTGAAAACTTTCACTAAAGGGAGTGAGCCATGGCATAAAAATACAATGCCAATGGGGCCTGCCGGTGCTAAATATATGACAGTTAACGCTCAGCCCCAATCTGCGCCAAGGATAAATCACCAAAGAGATAAAACAAGGCAAAATGATGCAATCTGTCAACTTCTCTGATTGTCATAAAGTCTAAAGTGTCTAAAGCTTGTGTGTACAAATAAAATCCAATGCAACAGAAAATCCTTTCATATCTCCTGCAGTAAACCTGATGAATGACAAGATTATAACCCATTTAAAGTGCAGCATACTGTGGACAATGTGGAAAGTATCAGTGTGTAGTCTGAGGAAAATAGCACTTCTTAAATGAAATTTTGCTGCTGCTCTCTTTGTTGCTGGTTCCCTTCTATCTCTTCAGTCTCTGCAACCTAGCAACCAAACCTGCTGCCTATTTCTTTACATCATGACTTGGACACCCACTTAAAGGCAGTCTAAACTGAGCAAAATGAGGAACAGCCTAAAGTCAGAGTCCTTTTGCAAGTATGCACTGTTATACATGGCAGCCCAAATCATTCCCTGGGTTGAAAAGTCTGATATTTGTAATTATTGTTTATCAGAGCTCACATTTTTTCCCAAACGAGGCAACAAGGCAAATATCAGTCTTGGCTGAATCTCATACAAACACGGGCGATTCTGTTTGCTTTATAGCTACACTATACAACATGAAAACCATACAAATGATGAACATTGCTAGATTGATGAGCAGCAGCTTTTTTTCCTCTTTGTCTTTCCTCGTGTTTCTCTGTGCCTCAGCTTTTTCAAACACACACACACACATATAGAGAAAAAGATTCTATTAAGATTAACCTGTATGAAATTGTACAAATTGAAAAAGTGAAACTTCATCTTCAGCTCCAAATAAAGTACACTAAGCTTCTAAGGTTTATTTTATCAGTTTGCTGAAAAAGAAGTCCTTGATCCTCCATACTCAACACACACAGAAAAATAATAATCTCAACAATCTAAGAATTGTGGTTGTATCAATATATATATATGTCACTGTTGAATTGATTTTTTGACCCTTTGTAACATTTAATCTTCTTGTTTAACAAGGTACTTTTTAAGAGCTGATATAAGCTGCCACAGCCAACATTTGTCAGTGAAAGTGAAGATAAGCCCTAAAATGAAAAGCTATGTCCAGAATGATTTGTCTAGGGTTTGAATTTGTAAATAATAAACTGAGCCAATTCTCACAGTGACCAAAATAAAGATTTTTGGTCACTGTAAACATTCTGGAAAATGTTTATAGTGCTTTCATTTATAGTGCTTTCCCTACTTTCATTAAGGTGACAAGTATAGTAATAATAACACTTTGAGGTTGACAAGTCAACAGGCTACACTAGAAATGTATGATTTTTTTCAACTTTAGGAAACACTGAACAATTCAAATCTATCTGAATCTATCTGTATGTCTTTAAAAACACTGTCAGTACTTATTCTAGGTATCAGAGTTCATTTTTTAGATATTTTGTTTCTGTCAGTGAGAGAATTTTTTAACAACAAAAAGTCTGAAAGGCAATAAAACACACCACCCCCTAGTCAGATACCATGCTGGGATAATAAGCTGGCCAAGTGAAGAGCTAGAAGCCGTGGACATTAAGACAAGGAAGCGCCTTACCAGTTCCTTGGAGGGTTTCACCCCAGATCCATCACCCACACACTGTACACTAAGTGGAAGGAAGGAGTCAGAGGACTGGTGAGTGTCAGAACCAGTACTACTACTGCCCATCACCCTTCCCAGGGTATGGACCACCAAAGGTAGATCTCCACAGATTTCTATCCTGGGCCATTCTTTCTAGATGTGTCCAGGTGTAGCCCATCTTTTTCGCTTCTGCCTCGAGGTCTCTTCACTAGGTGTTTCTTGGGCGTCCTCTCTTTAGCTTGCCTTGGGGCTTCCACTAGCAAGATGAGGAACTGGCAAATAGAGGAAGAGGCTGATATGCAGAAATCCTGCCAATGGCTCCAGTCAAAAAAATGGACTGAAAGAGAGCACGGAGGCACTAAGCATGCACAAGAGGTACTCATCAGTGCAAGATCAATAGAAGCTGGGGGCAACCACATGAGGCAAGACGCCAGGTGCAGGCTGTGCAAAGATGCCCCTGAAAACATTCAGCACATAACAGCAGCGTGAAAGATGCTAGCAGGCAGGGCACACATTGATTACCATAACCAAGTTGCTGGCATAGTATACAGGAACATCTGTGCCAAGTATGGCCTGGAAGTCCCGAGGTCAAAATGGGATACGGCCCCTAGGGTGGTTGAGATTGACCGAGCTAAGCTAGTTATTGTATGATCCAAAGTAATCATATTACAGGCTTTAGCTCAGGAGGTAGAGTAGGTCATCCACTAATCAGAAGGTTGGTGGTTTGACCCCTGGCTGCACCATTCTGCATACCAAATATCTTTAGGCAAGATAGTAACCCAAAGCACTTGGATACACTTACACAGAAAAGTGCTTATGTGAATGGGTGAATGAGGTTGCTTAAAGTGCTTTGAGTGCTCAGTGTAGAAAAGCGCTATATAAGAACCAGTCCACTTACCATGTTTACATGACCAGACATTCCCTTGGCAGTTACCGTAAAGACCATTGCAGTAACATTTGCTAGTTACTGCTGTGGTAACTAGCAAAACCTTTAAAGTCAAATGTTTTACGTAAAATTTAGCAGTACTTGGCTTGGGGTTTACGGACATCAAAAAGTTTTCACCTTTATCAGAAGTTTAGTATAATCATCTGTTAAGCGTTATGTCTTTTCATACTTAAAAGTTGTATTTCTAATTCTTCATTTCATATTTACTGGTGACCCAAACTCAATATGAAACAGAGAACTCAATATCGCAGTCATGGGGGTTGATCAAATGAACATGATATAAACGAAAATCAAAAGAACTAGAATTGATTTTTTTTTTTTTTTTAAATACTGACGATAATAATTGCTGCACAAAACAGAGCCCACGATGATCTGTGGTTTGTTGCCTTTGTAACATAATTTTAAATGTAGTTTGCAGAATCTTCTATCCAGGTGTCGGAGTCTGTGTGAGATTACTACAGCCTCATAAATGCAGCTGTTCCTCTTGCTTACTTATTATCATTCTCCTTCCAGAACAGTTTTTCCTGATTGGAAAACTTTGTCTCAAATGGCACTAATAGTTTCAGTGTCCACTGTGGCATCAGAGCAAAACTTTAGCCTTGACTATTAAATTCTAGTCTTGCATAAACTGCCTCCATACTTACTGTTATTTTTGATTTGATGATACTTAAGCGGGAAACAGTCTAGTAAAACAACCTTTTCTTCATTAACTGTAATGAAGATAACAGCAAATAAATAAATAGGTGAAGAAAAATTTGATTAGATTATGATAAAATGTTGTGATCCAGCCTGTCAAAATAAAATAAAATGAGAAATTCTAAAGAAGCCTCTGTTTGGCAGTAGAACATAGCAGTGGGCGGATTGATCCAAATATTGATAGATTGATGCTTTAGTTTTTTTCTCTTCTGTAAATTCAGTATGTTGCTCCTGTTTGTCAGAAAGTAGACATGTCTGTGCAAACTCTGTTCCTGTCATGCAGGCACACTTTGTTACGCCCCCTTTTGCACGCTCTGCTGTGTTTAGTTGTCCTACGGTCATGTGACTCATATGCCAATGAGCAGAGCTATCTAGGCTGACTTAAGCGAGAAAGCAAAGCAATGTGTATAGGTGCTTTGCAGCTTTAAATTAAAGTACTGCAACCAATGATACCTACTGAAAGGAACTTCTCTACTTTGGCAACACCACCAACTTATTGAAAGACATGAAAAACCATGAAAAAGTGAACTTTGTCCTGGAACAAGTAGTAAAAGAGAGAAAAAATGGAAATCCATCAGACAGACCCAGACTCCCAAACCAGAGACAGAGCCCATTGTTACAGTCCTTTGAGAGAGGGAAAGAATAACCAGGTAGCTCAGTGGTGAAAGTAATGTCTCAGTCATAACTGACACTGGATCTTCAGCAATTGTCGTAGTTGTTACTTTAGGCAATTGCCTACTGTAGCAGAGCAATCACCTCAGATATTCAGATAATATATTCAACCCACTGAACTGTGTTAAATACATTTTATTGGAAATGGAAAAAAAATACCTCAAACACGAGCTATGAAAAATGTCTCACTATACTAACCTTTTCGTACTGAATGTCTGGTCAGGTATTTCATATTATATCGCGCATTTAAACAATGAGTGCTTTAGCAGACACGTTTACATTCCAGGTCTCATTCAAAGTTGAAAGGTGTGTTTTATTGTGTTAACGAATTATTATGGAAAGCAAAATTCCGAGTGATTTAATGGTGATTAAATTTGATAATTAAAATTCAGCTTATGAATCATAACACAATGCTCCCCTTTACATAAGCTGTCTTTATAAGTTGAAAGTATTGATATTGGCAGTCCTGGTCCTGTATTTACCAGGTTTTGGAGTTATACCAAAATTTGCAGTATCACACACCACGTCGATACATTTTCTGGCAACAATTTCGCACTTAGCCTTGAAATATTTCTAAAAGAAAAACAAGTTCAGGTTGATGTTTTAAAAAAATGCATTAAGCGTGGTCACCATAAAAGCAAGATTAAATGCTGCCTGCATCTATTCTCACAAGGGCAAGAAAAACAGTCTTTGATCTGACAGCGTTTTCCATTTCCAAATCTAGGGTCTTAACTATTTACTCTTATGTTTGGCTGAATGGCTTATGTTTTCTTTGGACTGCTTCTTAGACTGTGATGCATGTCTTTTCTTTTTCAACAGTCAGCTCTCATCAGTGCTTTCCAGCTCCCAGAGGTTGCTAGACTGGAGTCCTCAGTTTGAATCAAAGCAAATTTTCACCTTTCTACACATCACGCTCGTTTCTGTGGTTACACTATACACATTGGCAATGTAAATCTGCACAGAATAGTTTGAAAATTGATTCATGTATACAGCAAAGTAGCTGTGGCCAAATTAAATCTAACCAAAGTTGAACTGCAGAAGTGGAAATTTTGTTGTTGTTTCGCCTTGTCTTCTTTTCTTTCCTCTTCTTTTTTGAGTAAATGTTATGAGTCCTGAGCAATACCTTCCATCCATTCTTAAATACACATTTCATCTATTCGATCCTTAGTGGCTTGTCTTGCCTCTCTCAATCCCAGCTCGCAGGCAGCATTATGGGTCTTTGTGCGCTTATGCCACAGCAATATTAGATGCCTCCGCCTTCATTTGTTTGCTGGTCAGGTTTAAACTCCAGAAAGCTTGGTTATTTTTTGGTAAAAGTATGCTCCTTCAAAATATTATGCCTGTATGTCCAAAAATTCATGGCTGTCAAATGTGTGTACACGTGATGCAGAGAGGTCTTTTATGAATGACGAAATTGCAAAGGACTGGGAGTGACAAACACACTGGGAGTGACTCACAATTGCCATAACACAGTCCATAACAGCACAGATGCCAAAGGACACCATGTGTGCATCTCTAAGATACCAGTTGCTTGGCAAAACATTTTTGACGGCCTGGGAATAGATGTAATTCTTCTATAAGAAAATTTGCTAGTTATGTATACCTTTGATTTTCAAACTCAGGACTCTTCACATAAAGCAAAACTTCTGGCACGGATTAATGGAATAGGCTGAAAGGCAGTTTAAAGAAAACACAAGCGTTAGAGACAAGTATAATTGGTAAGACCTTGGATTTGAAAATGGAAAACCTTGTCAGATCAAAGACTGTTGGCAATATTTTTTTAAAAAGTAAGTTTTTTTTCCCCCTTTGTGAGAATGGGTGAAGGCAGCAGTTGTTGTTAAACTCATTTTCACAGCAAACCCATTTGGGGCTTTTTCTCTTGTAGGAGGCATTTTTCTTTTTTAAGAGAAAAATGATAATAATTTGCACTTTGTGGGAAACCATATCAGTAATGCTAACATTTGTAAGTAGAGTGAGGGACTGCTGTTTCTGCTATGTCACCAGCTAACTCGAGGTCTAAATACCACTCGCTGAAGGTCAGTTGTTTGAATAGACATTATATTTTGAGCTATAAAATGTAAGAGCTTTCGAACTTACACTCTACTAGTACAGTGAGTGCAGTAGACTAGAACACTCTTATCATCGCCATCTAAAATAAACAGCTTATGCAACAACCAGGTGCTGCTAACCAACTGCATTTGATTAACCGATTATCAGTGCATGTGACCATCTCTATAAAAGCAAGAGTTTTGGCAGTTTGCTGCTCTGGAGCATTTAGGTATCTCTTAACACAATACCACAGTTCTGAGGAGTGGATGTCCCAGAAAAATCCACCCCTTGGTCAGACTCTGCAGTGCTTAAATAATAACATAAAAGCCCAAGAAGAGCTACATCTCATACTCTACAGGCCTCAGTAACTTTGCTAAATGTTAAAGTTCAAGAAAGTACAACTAGAAACAGACTGAACAAGGATGGCTTGTTTGAAGGGTTACCAGGAGAAAGCCTCCTCTCCATAAAAAGAAGATGGCTGTATGGCTTAGCTTTCCAAAGCTGCATTTAAACAAACCACAAGACTTCTGGAATAATGTCTTTTGGACACCTCAAACCAAAGTAGAAATGTTTGGCCATAATGCACAGTGTAACATTGGTGAAAACCAAATAAGATAACCAAAGAAAAGTTGGCCAAAATGTCTCCATGACGATGTGAGACACTGATAAAGACATTTCATGTTATTGCATTTACAAGCCATCCTATCCAATAGTTGATCTTACAGGAAACTGTAAAAATAAATAAATAAATAAATAAATAAAATGAAAAATAAAAAATAAGCTTTTTTACAGGAAACTTCCATTTTCACATGCATTTCATTTTCAGCACTTACATCTAAAACAGTCACGAGGTCTTAGTGACCAGTAAATAAAAATAGTTGCTTTTACATGTTTTTATTTAAAAGCAAACACTCACAATGAGACCGTGTAGGTTTATGGTGTGATGATGGATCTTGATTAGTGCCAAAAAGATGCTTTGATATATCTTGATGATAAGTACCCAGTGGAGGCATGGTGTAATTATAGAATTAATCAGTTTCAAAATTCCATTTATGAAAATTCATTTTTTGCTCTCCACATGGACTCTTTACCAACATAATGGACCCCACTGACTATAAACAAACTCTAAAAAGTAAACCTTACCATATGTGAACAAGTATAGAGCATTTTGATCATCAGCTACTTGAGCTAATCTGAACAAGCCATTGGTGTCTGTAGCAACCGATCTTCAGTGTGTGTGAATGGGTGAATGACTGAATGTAGTGTAAAGCGCTTTGGGGTCCTTAGGGACCTTAGTTATACAAATGCAGGCCGTTTAATCCCAACTGTGAAGGCCACAACTTCTAATAGATTATTTTCATGTTGCATGTTTCTCTTTGTTTGATTGGTGCATTCCTTCCACATTTTTTCTGTGGGAGATTTACATTTTTTTTTTCTTTGATACCGCTTCTTAGCCCACATCACACAGTACATATTATGACAATTCAGCTAAAATGGAAAATAGGGCTAAATATTTCCATCCTGCTTAAAAAATGTCTTAAATGTCTTTGCAATGAAAAAGAGATAAATGGCAAATGCTGCTCTCACCTTTTCTTACAAGAGCAGAAAAAAGCTTTTTAAATGCTCCATGAAAAACGACGGTGTTTGATCTGACAAGATTTTCCATCTTCAAATCTGGCATCCTCCCTATTTATTCCTGTGTTTGCTTTTGGCTCTCATGTTTTCTTTCCACTACACATAAAAGGTCATTTTAGACTGTGACAAATATAACTATTGTAAATCTACTCAAATTGGTTTGAGTATTGAAAATTATGAAAACTGCTAGATTTTCCTTTGTCGAAGGAGCTGAGTTTAACCAGAAGATGTGGGGTTTATGTTTAGTTTTGCTTTGTTTGACTTCATGCCAAGCAATAACTTCCTCTCACTCTTAAATACAAATCAAATCATAAATCTATCTGATCCTCTCTACCTCGTCCTTCTCTCAGCCAAAACTCACTCCCAGCATTATTGCTCTTTGGGTAGTAAAAGTGGTCTTTTTGTCTCAAATCATGGCATTCATATTCAGGAGGATCTATTCACACAGGCTATCAAGTAGCTGATGATTGGATGGTTGCTATGAAAACCAAATGTTTGTTGAGATCACTGAAAATGAAAGTAATCCCAGGGTGATGTGATTTTTCTGACATATGTACACAGTATAAGCCTGAACAAACATTCATATACATTTCAGGAGTGACACTGGCCATATATATATATATATATATATATATATATATCTCAGTTCTCATCATCTTCAAGTGTTGTTTTCTTTCATTGCAAGTGTTGTGCACTTAAGGTGCGTGCCATTTGTCTTGCCTCTACTCATCATGTGTATGGCCATGATGGATAGTCTTCTTGCGATAATGATAAGCTCAGAGGAGCTGAGGATGCATGCATGAACTGTAATTGCTATCTGTCGGATTCAGAGAGGAGCAAAACACTGACAGAAAGAACTACACAGAGTGGTTCTTTCTGGACATGCTGTGGCAGCCTTCATGAAGCAGATCTAAAACATGTTTAACTTTAAATCATATCCTTTACATTTTCTAAATCCCCTGTCTCACAGGATACGGTACACCCTGTGAGCTCTTTCTGTCTTTGCTTTCAAAGGAAAAATTGTGTAATATGGAGTAGACAATATCCTGAATGTCCAAAATGCAGAAGTGGATCAAAAAGGCTTGGGGATATATTCTTAAGCCTGATATGACACCAATTGTTGCTTTTTCAGTAAATGTATATTGATACATCTCAACACCAAGTACCCATGTTTAGAGCTGAAAATGACACGGAAAATAGTGGAAACAAGAGTTCCTGACCAATGATTATTTGTATTGGTTGGAATATACTTGTTCCTCATCATATATAGCATTTGAAAAATAGATGATTCCTTGCATTAACTTGTCACTAGGTGAAACCACAGGTTGTCCAAAGTAGAGCTCTGCTGTTTTTCTGTTCCATCATTTATAATGTCCTGAGTCTGTGCATGTCGCATGCTGGCAGATGGAGTTATGGCAAGTGAATAATGTTTACATAACAAATGTGTGGAAAGAGGCATCACTAAGGATCTGAGGCCCTGATGATTGCTTCCAATATGCCCCATTGGATTATGACCTATATACCTCTATATACATCTTTCTTTTAGCATCTAGGAAGTTGGACAAACATCAGTGCTAATTTTGACTGTAAAAAACATATTGCTGGCACAATTCCCAGTGTTTCCAGGTCATGTATTTGATAAAGCTGTGAACCAAGCCTTTATATACGATGGTCAGATAAAACCACGGAAGCTGTTTTATGGTCTGATCCAAGAAAATAAAGATATATTTTATGTTTCCCAGCAGAGCAGCTGGTGTTTTTTCTCGTTTTCAAGCAAGTTTGGTAGAAAACTTAGTAAAAAATTTCCTCATTGAATTTGGCCATCCACCATGCCCTGATAATGTCCTTCTATTTATCATAATATTACAGGAAAAACAAAAATCCAAGTAGAATGATATAACTTTACAACCTTCATTAGACCTCTCATGTTTAGGCAATGTGAAAATTACAGTAGACGATGGACATAGAGATAAGCAGAGTTTCTTATTCTACATTGCATCTTTGTGCTGACTCTGATAACAGCAAACATGTTTCATGACTTTCTCTGACTGTTTTAGATGTGAAAATCTACTCAAGTGAATGCACTTTTAGAATGACAAACACGTTCACGTTAAAATGTTTTCACAGGAAAAACTTTGCACCCCACCATTCAGTAGCTTGTAGAACCACTTTTCAATTTAATGAATCATTTTCTGTATAATTTTATCAATCTCTAAAAAATCTTTGTGGAGGAATTGTGGCAAACTCTTCTTTATCATCTTACTTTAGTTCATTGAGCATTTGTTTATGAACAACTATATTAAGGTCTAAAGTAGACTTTGGGCTTATTTTTTTCAGCCATTCTGTGGTTGTGTTCTGTTGTATTAACAAATTTCTAGCTGTCGGACAGATGGCCTCACATTTGATTCTACAATACTTTGGTTTAAAAGGAGGTCCTGGTAGATTCAGGGACTGCAAGCTGCAAAACAAACCCAAATCACCCTTCCCCTGCCATTGTGACTGGCAGTTGATATAAGGTGTTTGTGATGGCGTCACTATAAATTTTGAACAGTGACCTTGGTTTGACTCCAAACTGTGTATTTCACTGCTCCATTATCCAAAAAAGGCCCCCAAAAATAAAATTAAAAAAAGAGAAACCATACTTGTTCATTTTTTTTCAGCATCAAAAGACTGTCAGAAGGCTATATCCCAATAAAGGTTCAGTAATTACTGAATAGCACTTACATATGTAGCCATGTGTTTGAGAAATTGCATTATACACTGATTTGCGCTCATGCACTGAAATAATTTTTGGCTCTCATTGTTGGGTATTGATAAAACTTCACTGGACAGGATAAGTGGTGTCTTATTATGGTAATGTGACCTTATCTGCTTGATTGACCTCTACTTATACTGTTGAATAATTGATATGCATGTTTACAATTTATATCAAATTTAACATGCGCCGTTTAATCTAGTTAAGAATCATACAAAGCCTGAAGCCTTTTCTTGTATTTTTAAACTGATGTACAAGAACAGGACAGCACTTAAACTTTCCCTTTTTGCAGCTTAGATACAAGATGTTTCCAAGGTCTCGATTCAGTCCTTTTCTTTTAAATCTTTCATAACTCTATTTGTAAAATACTACGTAACCAATTCCAGTTTCTCGCTATGAATAGAGAAGAAGTAAAAGCAAAAATCTGTATAAATATATTAGTAAATAGTAAATATACTTGTACTATGAAGAGACCAATAACCTACAATAATGAGATGGAAAACTACAGACCGTTATGTTTTTATTCTTGCAGCTGTGAATCCCTTTATTTTAAGTCATTAAAACTGAGAATGAATTTGGAAACCACACAAATGTAATTATCAGCCTAGTGGGACAGAAAACCAGCAGGATTCTGCACCTTGAGAGCTCCAATTGAAAACCACTGATATGCAGAGATATACCAGCACGCCACTCAAAGCTCTTCACATAATCTGAGGAATGTGGTAAAAACCAGTTACCGCATGCATTTTTTAAGGGCTACTGACCCTGCAAGCTGCAAAACAGATCCGCTATAGAGATGATAAAACTCAGTTGATATTTCATTTAAGAAACCAATGTAAATGAATGAAGTGGTTACAAGTCAGTAAATTGGCCAAGGAATAACTTTCCAGCAGCAGTATTTCTATAGAGGAGTAGTCCAGAATTTTGCTAATAGACATGTTTTGTCTGAGATGATTGACATCACTCTCATATCTACAATATGAATTAATGGAGCTATGGTTTGGAGTTGTTAATCGTACCTTAGCAAGAAGACTTGAGTCTGTGTATAACAGCTTGTCTGGCTCTCTTAAAAGTTCAACAATACAGCACCTCTAAAGCTCACTAATTAATACTGTATCACATTTTACCAGCTGCACCAATGTGGCTGGCATTGTTTTAACTTTGTGTGTGTGTTGTGTGTATGCATGTGTGAGAGGGAGAGAGTGAGAGTTGCATGATGGCCAACTGTATTCTGAAGGGACCTAAAGAACTATCACAAAAAACTTTAGACACTTCTTTGGGAGTCAAAAGTAACTGCCATGTGATTCATGAAATGATCGAAGCCATGGACGGTGTTATGGCAAGATACACGGAAATTGTTAAATCTAAAAACAAACTAAAGGCTACATTTAAAAATTATTTTATTATTTCTCACTGAAGATAATGATATTCAGCATGATGATTGTCTTGCGAAAGCCTTTTTTTTTTTTTTTTACCAACACTGCCAGAAAACCAGTGGAGGTTCTTTCTATGTCCACAGACCTTTCTGGCAAAAAAAAAAAAGTCCATTGCTGTTGAGTGTTTATCCTTTTACAATATTTAATTATAGCTCTGACATACTTATAATTAGTAAGGATTTACTGTTTCATGCTAGGCTCAAACTGCAGCACATTTAAAGTCTTTATAAGTTTTGGAGTCAACTTACATTACTCATATGAGGAGAAACTGCTACACAGTCATGTGCAATGTTAATGAATGTGTAGGTAGTAATAGTAATGTAGTAATGTTACTAACAGACAAGTATCAATAATACTGAAGCAAAAAAAAAAGACAAAAGGCTGAATGTGTTGTAGATGAGAAAGTGGTTATAAAGACGCGATGAACAAGAACATTGAAGATGTTACCTGTCCTTTATCTGACATATACATGACTTTAGCATAGTCATGTATATGACAGATAACACCAATTTATAGGACAATTTAAAACCCAGCAAAGAGGATGATAAAAATTGAATGACAACAGGAGAAAAAAAGTTTTTTTCTTTTTTTTTTAATCACGTTAACTGCTGATTGCATGCAGTATTTATGTCTGTGTGTCCACAGAAAATAATGTAGATAATTCTTCAATATAACTGCCCAAACAGGTGCAGGTGGCATTTGAAGATGGCTGCCCAGTGGCAAGACTTCTTAAGGGTGTTTGCCTCTGGGCTAGAATATTTACTGTTGCTTGGCAACACTGGAAGCTCCTTGTGTTTTCCTATATATTGAAAGTTTTTACTCTCTACTGTCCAACACATTTTCCCACATAAAAAGAAAAGAAAAGAAAACATTTGCACAGTAAGTTCTGATTGCCATTTCAAACATCCGCTGTTGACGTCTGTCTCCATCTTTCTTACTGATTTTTGAGAAACTGTTCATATAATCACAATCATCTGGCTTTTATCCCTTAAATATCAAATACTTTTTTTATCAGTGGTGTGGCTAAATCACAGTCAGAATCAGAATTGGGATGCTTTATTAATCCCAGAAGAGGTTGTGTGAGGTTGTGACAGTAAGAACAGTAATTAAACAAACTAAATTTAATATTACAATATATTACAAAGTGACAAAATATAACAAAAAACTCTAATAAATACAAATAGCTCTAATTATAAATATTCCAGTATATTCCACATAATTAAATATAAATAGTTGACATTGAGGTGCCCCTCTTATTATATTGACTTATATTACATTTTCTCTGTAGAGGAAGTGATATTATGGGTGTGCAACTATTGCAGCGTGTACTGTGCTTTAGAGTTAGGAATTGAGCTGAGAGAGAGATCTACAGGCAGGAATGATTTCCTGTGTTGTCCGGTGGTATATTTGGGTAATCTCAGTGAACATGCTTCTGTGACTGGCCTGCAAATCATGGAGTGGGTGGGAGGAACTGTCCAGCATTGTCCTTATCTTGGACAACAAAATAAAATGACTTTTGTTTAATATAGAAATTTGAGAGTTGTAAACACCTCATATTAAAGTGAATTTGGGAAGAATATCAGTGAAAACGGGGGATCAGATTTCTCTTTGGACAGTCAGTGAATTAGAGCTAGAATGGCTCAAACCCCTGCAATCCAAAACCAGAATTTCATCATCATCATTCTGAAATGTACATTTAGCAGACACGTTATTAGGTTCACCTGTTAAATTAAACTCCTGTTTGTTATTTTTAATACTAATATCTAATCAGAAAAATATATTGTAGATAAAGTGATTTAGTGAAAGTGATTTGTGTCAAGACGACCTGCTAAAGTTTTAACTGAGCAACCGAATTGGGAAGAAAGTGGATTTAAGTGACTTTGAATGTGGCATGGTTGTTGCTTACAGACAGGCTGTATTTCTAAATATTTCAGAAACTGCAAATCTACTGACCTTTTATCATACAACAATTTCTACGGTTTACAGAAAGTGGACTGAAAAACTGAAAATATCTAGCGAGCAGCAATTCTCTTGGCCAAAATACCTTGTTGTTATCAGAGAGCAGAGGGAAATGGCCAAACTACTTCAAGCTAAAAGGAAAGGAACACAAACTTGAATAGCCACTTGTTAAAACCGAGCAGAAGAGCATTTCTGTATGCACAACAGCTCAAAGCAGATGGCCCACAGCAGTAGAAGACCACACCAGGTGCCACAGCTGAGAACAGGAAAGTTATAATTTACACAGAGTCAACAAAACTGGAAAAAAGAGGATCTGAAAAAATGTTGCCTGGTTTGATAAATCTTAATTTCTGCTATGATATTCTGGCATGAATAACATGATATCCCAGCCTTTTACTAATGCTTTGTTGTATACTTGTGATAGCAGTGTAATGGAGTGTCATATTTTGTGACCCTTCAGTAGTAAATAAGTATAATTTAAATCCAATCCACAGCTCCCAGTCCTTTGGGATGAGAGGACCTTTGGGATATAGTGAAATGAAACAGTGACATCGTGGATAAGCCGTCAACAAATTTGCAGTAGCTACAAGATCTTATCACACCAATATAGACCAAAATTTCAGAAGAATGTTTCCACTACAGTGTTGATGCCAAAAAGAATTAATACAGCTCTGAAGGCTAAAGAAGGTCCTAGTAAGGTATACCTGAGAAAATGTCCTAAACAACAAAATTTGAGATTTCAACTTGGATTTTGGAATGATGTTGTCTGTTGGTTGTTGGTTGCTGTCACATTATAGACTCAGCAGTCAATAGTGACCAGAACACTTGTTGAGAAAGTAAAGCCACTTATCTCTGCATGGCTAAACTACAGTGGATAATTGAAGACTGCTGAAGTAAATTATTCAGATTGAACACGCTAAACTGTGTCATGCAAATTATTTTATTACTTTACTTTCATTGTGGCCTTTACTCCATGGCTTTGTCCTTTCATTTCTACTTCAGTTACTTAGTTCCCACATTTCTACAAGAAACCGACATGAAGCTGGTGAATCAAAAGGTTGAAGAGTGGCAGCATAAATACTCCCAGCAAGTCAAATGGTTGGTGTATATGAGGGCATGTCTGTGATAATACTGTCTGGTGGCAGCACAGTATTGTGAGCTCCCAGTATTTTCATCTCTGCCTCTTGAACAAGAAATCTTTCCCCATGAGAGACTGACACCAGAAGCTTACACGTATGTCTGATGTTTCAAAAGAGCTGAGGATGTTAATCTATCAAAACATTTAGCTGTAGCTAAGCTACAAAAGTAATCCTGTCAATGTTATCCTACTTATTCCACTATTTGAAAAATCAGACAAATATGTGGAATTAGTTAATTGATATATGACTTATATCGCAAATTAAAGTTAAATTTAACAACTATAAATAGTTTAAAGTCTAGTTTCTACATTACCAATGCAAACGTCTCTCGTGATTGTCTACTTCAGAGTCATGACTCTCCTAAGATAATTTGCAGACAGTAATGCCTTACAACAGCAGGGCGATGTGATCAAGAAAGATGGCTGCCTAGTTGAGACATTTAACATTTCATATTCACGGTACAAGATGTTGTTGTCCTAGATATGACAAAAAGTTTTCACCGTCAACTTGCAACTGATTTGCAGCAGCAGAATCACGTCCAGATCCTAGTCTAATTAAATAAAAAACAGTATGCCAAAAGATCGGGAGAAATTTGATGCCACATAAAAAGTTATGAGAGCAGGCTTTTAGTCTTTCAGTTTTATATACGGCCAGTGACCATGGTGGAGAATTTTCCTTTTTTAATTTGTGAGAGTTTTGCAGATGTGATATAAATTTAAGCAGATGTCACACCAACTAATTGTGTATTATGCACATGATAGGTGTTCACATATCTGTTCACATAGATTATAAAACTTCACCGCTTACAGCTTTAAGCCAAAGTATTTCTCCAGGTTTTAATATATCCTTGTCCAAAATAAAATTAACATGAATGAAAACATAAGTGAATGGAAAAATGTGGCGCACATGCTCCGATCATGAGCAGGGTCAACCTCCCCAGGGCCCTGTATAGGCATAATTTTGCTCAGGAGCCCTCCTAAGTGACCCATGAGTCATTTAAATCATTTGCGATTGCCTCACAGTCACACCTGACACTCTAGCGCTCCAATCAATCCTTCCTCCTTTAAAACGTCTTGCTCCATCTGTCGGTCCAAGAGGAATTAGATCTACAGAACAAAATGGGGTATAAACTGACAGCATTTACTAAATAAAATATTTCAGTTTGTAGGAAATTAAGTGAATATTAACTTTAAAAATTAAACACTATTTATACCAATTTCACTGACTACTTAATAGTATTTCCTGCAAGATAAGCTTTTATATTACTCACTTTGGCCTGCCAATCGATATTGCAAATTAAATATTCAATCAATACTGAATGTCAGTCCAATTTCCATCTTGTATTAGTCGAGTGCCCCCACTGAATCTGTCTTTCCAATAAAAAACAGGTCTTTTAAATAAAGGCTAAATATTTGTAATACCTTGCTTGGCTGATGTACAGAATTTCATCCCCAAAGACAGGCAGATGTAGACATGTGAGTACTTATTGTGTTTTCTTTGAAAGTTAAATCTCAGCCCACATAAATATATCAACAGCAGTGATCACAAAACGGTGTATAACTGAAGACAGTAGTGAGATCTTTAACCAGGTCTTCCCACTAACACCTGACCTGTCCAGAGGTTCAGTCAATGAGCTCGTCAATAGCTTCAATGCTAAAATGTTAAATGTAATGGACACTATTGCTCCCATTAAGGTGAAGGTTATCTCTGGAAGGAAAAAGTCTCCATGGAGAAACTCCACACTAGTGAAAAATGAAAAAAGAGAGTGTAGGAAAGCTGAGCGCAGATGGAGAAAAACAAACCTCCAGGTTCACTATGACATCTATAAAGAGAAACTTCACAATTATAATTTACAACTGAGGAGTGCAAGGAGGTCCTACTTCTCTGACATCATCACCAAAAACAGCCATAATGCTCGGGTCTTATTTTCTACAGTTGACAGGCTAACAAACCCTCCTGTGTCAGTGGCAGCTGAACTTCATTCAACCATGGCCTGCAATGACTTTGCCAAATTCTTCACAGAAAAAATCCAAAAGATTAGACAAGCAATTGGTACATCAACAGCAGATCCAGACTATGTACTGTGTCCACTGAAAAACTGTTTAAACACCATGAAACAGTTTGACCCTATTAACAGCAAAGACCTGGAGGACATCTTAGGTCAACTGAACTCCTCCTCCTGCTGTTTAGATGTCCTGCCAACAAGTTTTTTCAAAGAGGTCTCAAAGACTTTGGAGTCAGACCTGTTACAGATCGTCAACTTTTCTTTATTATCAGGTGTGTTTCCAGAATCACTAAAAACTGCTGTAATAAAACCTATACTGAAAAAGGACAATCTTGACAAGACACAAATGAACAACTACAGGCCGATCTCAAATCTCCCATTTTTAAGTAAGATCATTGAAAAAGCAGTTTCTCAACAGCTCAATTACTTCTTAAAACAGAATAACTGCTATGATGCCTTCCAGTCAGGTTTTAGACAGAACCACAGCACTGAAACTGCTCTGACCAAAGTGTTTAATGACATATGTCTGAACACAGACAGTGGAAAAATGTCAGTCCTAGTTTTACTGGATCTCAGTGCAGCATTTGATACAGTTGACCACAACATATTACTCAAACGACTGGAGAACGGGACAGGTCTTTCAGGAACTGTACTAAACTGGCTCAAAACATACTTAGAAAACAGGAAATACTTTGTATCAATAGGTAACTTCACATCTGAGCAGACAAGTATCACATGTGGAGTTCCCCAAGGTTCCATCTTGGGACCCCTTCTGTTTAACATCTACATGCTCCCACTGGCACAGATTATAAAGAACAACAAAATAAACTATCACAGCTATGCAGATGACACACAAATATATATCACAATGTCACCAGGAGCCCGAGGCCCTGTACAGGCTCTTGGTAAATGCATTGAGGAAATTAATGACTGGTTGTGCCACAATTTTCTCCAGCTAAACAAAAACAAAACTGAGGTAATAGTCTTTGGTGCCAAAGAAAAACGATTACAGGTCACCAGAGAACTTCAATTGATACACCTAAAAACCACAAACCAGGTGAGAAATTTGGGTGTAGTGATGGATGCAGACCTAAACTTAGAAAAACACATTAAGACAATAACAAAATCAGCTTACTATCACCTCAAGAATATTTCAAGGATAAAAGTCCATGCATTCATCTTTAGTAGGCTTGATTACTGTAACAGCATCTTTACAGGTCTACCTAAAAAAAATCAGTCAGACAACTACAGCTCATTCAGAACTCTGCTGCTCGAGTCCTCACTAAGACCAAAAAAGTGAACCACATCAGTCCAGCTCTGAGGTCTTTACACTGGCTGCCTGTCCGTCAGAGGATAGACTTTAAAGTTCTGATGCTGGCCTATAAAGCTCTGAATGGTTTAGGACCAAAATACATCAATGACCTCCTGACCCAGTATGAACCATCCAGATCCCTCAGGTCATCTGGATCCGGTCTTTTATCAGTTCCCAGAGTCAGAACCAGACACGGAGAAGCTGCATTCAGCTTTTATGCTCCTTATATCTGGAACAAACTCCCAGAAAGCCTCAGATCAGCTGAAACACTCAGTTTATTTAAATCCAGGTTGAAGACTCACCTGTTCTCAGCTGCATTTGAATAAAGCACCAAATCCGCACTTAAGCTTAAATTTCAAAACTTATATTTTAACTACTGATTTTATCTACTGTTCTGATTTTATCTGTTTTGATTTTATATACGGTTTTGTTTGTTTGTTTGTTTGTTAATTAGTTTGTTTGTTTGTTTGCTTGTTTTAATCAATTTTAAATCATGCTTTTTATTTGGTTTTGTTTCTAATGTCTCTGTAAAGCACTTTGAATCACCTTGTTGTTGAATTGTGCTATACAAATAAACTTGCCTTGCCTTGCCTTGCCTTACTTAAAACTCCCTTTGTGCTTGTTCTACTCTGGAGTAGCCACCAATAAGTCCACTCACATAGAAATAAACGTTCTGCTCACATTATCTACAACATGAGGTATTGATCACATGATCTATAACCTTGGTACACACTTTTCTAATAAAATTAAGGTCTCCGTTTCTAGTTTCAATTTTTACTGAATACATGATAATATTGTGTAAATTATAGAGTTGTGTTTGACAAGCTGTTACCGTATTAAATTTTGAAAATCCCCCCCTCTTCTTCACTCTTTGTGGTTTCAAGACAGGAGGGGATAGGACTTCAGTCATAATGGGCAATGCTATGTCCATCTTTATATAACGTCTACAGTGAAAGTAATACCATGTTTTGTCATGTCTGGTCATTTAAGTCTTCCCTTACTCTTACCACCATCCACTAGCTAATCTAGTTCCATCAACCATCCTCACTCTGTCATGGTGGACACTTCTATCTGATTCCACATGACATCTCTTTGCTGACACCACACTTTGTTGCAATTCAATCCTCCTCCTCCTCACTATCAGCATTAAGACCTTGTCTGCTGTTAAGAAGAAGGAGGAGGGACTGTGCATCAGGACTTTAAAGCCCTTCTGATTTACAGCTCCACCTCCTTGCACCTCTGGCTCCAGGTGGCAGAACAAGCTACAAACCTTCAAACTTGCTGCTCAATATGCTTGTTAAATGAAATTTTACAGTACTTCTCACTCTTAATCGCAAGTGTTTTCTCTGTCTGAGCCACTGAAAGTGTTATCGGCAGATTCCACTTCAAAAATGTGTAAAACGCTATGGAACATGTAGCATAGCTGAATGTTTTTGAGCTGTGTGGTATGCAAAGAGCTGAAAGGCTGAGCCTTGGGAGCTTCAAGGAGACATGGTCAGCTTGCTAGTTGAAATTCAACTAAATAAATAAATAAATTCATGAGTAAAATAAAGGCGCTCTTGTTAGTTTACAGCTGGTTCAAAGAAAATGACCATATCTGACATTCAAAGATGTCACTTACCCATTATATTGTATATTGTATAGCTTTCTTGTTATATGTAAAATTGTATTTATTTAAATTTTTACTTTTTAATTATTTTACTTGCATTTTTAATCACTTTTATATTTAAATATATTTAAATGTTCATTTGCTATTTATCTAGGGATTGAGAGTAACGCAATTTCTATTCTCTGTATGTCCTGTACATGTGGCAGAATCGACAAATAAAGTTGACTTTGACTTTGACTTTGATGTTTTGATCCATAAAATATCACTGTGCTTCTACAGCTGTTCAGCTCAGCGACACGAGGAACAAACAAATAGGTTGGAAAACATGCTGCTTCGCATCTGTGTGGCCCAGTTTGTATTGACATTGCTTTACTCCTCTTATTACACATGAACCCTGCCTTTGAAAATCAGTGGAATATATATATAACATATATACAGAAAATTTAGTAGGCTCTAAATAAAGAAGCCAGGCTGCTCACATCAGCGGAGGGCCCGCTGTCCTTCACAAGCAAGGATGCAAACATCCAGGGAATACGTCAATGTTGCCTGCATTATTTATTTATTTATAATAAAGAAAAAAAAACTTGTTTATTGCTCATGTAAGTGGACACGTCCCAAAAGCATGCTTTTTTCTCAGAAAATCTCACTGAGCAATGCTTTTGCATTAATTATTGTTTTGACACTAATCGGGAAAAGGGATGGTGAACAAGTGCAAGAGACAGAGGGAGAGAATAGAATAGAATAGAATAGAATTCAACTTTATTGTCATTGCACATGCACAGGTACAGGGCAACGAAATGCAGTTTGCATCCATCCAGAAGTGCTTTAGTGATATAGATATATTACAATATATATTAGCAATAATATAGATATGTGAGTATATTACAGAAATGGGTCTATTATGGTATGTTATAATGTACACGGTATGAAGTATGTTGTGAATATTCTATAACTATAGTATGTACAGGCTGTAGTGAGTACAAGCTATGTACAGGATATGGACAGGATATAAATATGAAAAACTATACAGAATATGAAATAAATAACTTTACAGAATCTGGGATATACAGCTATACAGAAATGGGAACTATGCAAGTTGTAAACAGTTGTAGGATTAAAGATTATCGAATGTACAGAATGATTATTTACACAGAGCTATACAGTAGTGCAGTTAAGATAAGTGAGGGTGTAGATAGTTTCTACAGAGGCTATATAAAGTGCTAGTGGTTGTGAGTGGTGGTTCAGTCCATGTTATTATTGTGTTTGAGGGTACAGTTGTCCATTGTGGGTGTGTGTATGTTCAGTCCATGAGTTTAACGTGGGTCAGATGTCAGGAGGCAGAGTTCAGGAGTCTGACAGCTGTGGGGAAGAAGCTGTTCCGGTACCTGGTGGTCTTAGTCCGGAGGCTCCTGTGGCGCCTCCCAGAGGGCAGGAGGGTGAAGAGTCCATGTGATGGGTGACTGGGGTCTTTGATGATTTTCCCAGCCCTTTTCAGACACCGCTTCCTGTAGATGTCTTTTATGGCAGGAAGTGGTGCTCCGGCGATGCGCTGGGCAGTTTTCACGACCCTCTGCAACGCCTTCCGGTCTGAGGCAGAGCAGTTCCCGTACCAGACTGTTATACAGTTGGTCAGGATGCTCTCGATGGTGCAGCGATAGAAGTTCACCAGGATGTCTGAGGACAGGTGGTTCTTCCTCAGAGTCCTCAAGAAGAAGAGGCGCTGGTGAGCCTTCTTGACCAGCTTGGAGCAGTTGGTCGTCCAGGTGAGATCCTCGGAGATGTGGACTCCCAGGAACTTGAAGCTGCTCACACGCTCCACAGCCGTCCCCTTAATGTGGATGGGTGGATGTGGGTCAGCATTCCTCCTGTAGTCCACGATGAGCTCCTTGGTCTTCTCGGTGTTAAGCAGCAGGTTGTTTCTGTCGCACCACTCAGCCAGACGATCCACCTCCTCCCTGTAGGCGGCCTCATCGTTGTCACTGATGAGGCCAATCACCGTGGTGTCATCTGCAAACTTAATGATGGTGTTGGAACCATCAGCAGGTCTGCAGTCGTGGGTGAAGAGGGAGTAGAGGAAAGGGCTCATCACACAGCCTTGTGGTACACCGGTGTTCATTGTGATGGTAGATGAGCAGCGGTTATCCAGCCGGACATGTTGGGGGCGGTTGGTCATTACTGACGAGATGTAAGGAGAAAAAGAAGGAGATCATCAGGGAGACAGACAGAGAGAGGGTGAGGGAGGAAGGAGACAACAGGTGTGTGTGTGTGTGTGTGTGTGTGTGTGTGTGTGTGTGTGTGTGTGTGTGTGTGTGTGTGTGCGCACAGACAGATTAAATATTAAATATATCCTTATACATTTTCTAGTAGAATTTTTAAAGAAAAAACAAAACAAAACTGATCAGCAAAAGAAGTACCCCAAGGCCCACCAGACATTTGTGCCCAGGGGTCCAACAACATAAAAACAACTGTTGGAAATTGTTGGGTATTTAACCCCTTGTTGTCTCATTGGAGGTGGTCCAGAGTGTCGTTGCCCACTAATAATCATGTGAGTTACCACATGAGACAAGATGTGAACAATGGTGCAGGTCATTATCATCACCAGAGCAGAGGTGTGATTCTTGTATGAGACATTTCCCAACACCACCATCATTTGCGCTATTGTGGTCACATAAATGAAGGTGTGAGTGGGAGATGAAACACCTGGGAATGGATCTCAAGACTTGTAGCTGGCTGCTGGCTGGAATTGTAAGTCACTGCCTCCGTTCAACAATACTCGTTCATTCATTTTCTCAGTCCAAAATGTGAACATTAGCATCTTTCTACCACTAACAATGTCCTTTCTCTAGATGCAGGCGTCCAGCTGAGTCTTGTCCTGTTAACGTAGCTTTCCTGTGCTATGCCTTGTGTTTGTTGAATGGCCGTTTGGTTTCTCCCATGTAAAGGATCCTCACTGAAGCCTAACCAGTTTTGTCTGAGCTTGATGCTGTGTTTGAAGTGTCCTGGAATGTAATGCTTGAAGAAATTTCTTCGGAGTTCCTCTGACAAACGCGCAATTGAAGAGATGACAATCTTGTTCCATTAGTCCCCCTTTTTCTCCATCAATAATGTCTGAGGTTCTTTCCTGTGCAAGTTCACTAATTTAAGTAATTTATGTTTGTGTACTCCTTGACT
This sequence comes from Aulonocara stuartgranti, assembly GCF_965226115.1. Classification (NCBI taxonomy): domain Eukaryota; kingdom Metazoa; phylum Chordata; class Actinopteri; order Cichliformes; family Cichlidae; genus Aulonocara; species Aulonocara stuartgranti. Next base: position 33,090,208 of record NC_138945.1, on the reverse strand, counting down.
TACGTGGCAATGACCCTCAGGACCACATTTAACAGGACAACTACGGGTAAAATATCACAGACTCTCAGATGTTTTAGAACAGAAGAAGCCTCCTGGATGAAAGGTGAACTCACAAATCAGGAAGAAGTCAGTTGTTCTTTTCAAGCACTCAGTGGAAGCAAATTATGTGTTTGTGACAGTCTGCTAATACCTGCTAATAAGCACCTAAAGAGACCGTTTAATATTGGTTCTTTGCTAAGTGATCTGTGATGTGTAGACACAACACTGGCTCATCCCTTGAGTTTGGTGCCTTTTTTTAATACTTAAATGATTCACTGGTCAGTGTTAAGTGCCATAACAACAAGAAGAACAATGGTCAGTTACAAGGATTGAAAATGAGTGAAAGCAGCCAGTGTCCAAAGAAAAACTTGGAATGATCTCCACAAAGCCTGGAAACAAATTTAAAAAAAAATTCTGGATCCTTGGAAGCAAAATATTAGGAAACAAGTAGCAGCTCGAGACTTTTACACAATACTACAACACTCTAACTTTTGACTCTCAGGCTCTTGAGATGTGGACTGTTCCTCAATAAGGCACTTGTAGTGAGAGTGAGAGTGAGAGAAAGATGTGTGTAAACCTTGCACTTTCAATGTCATGGTGTTATAAAACGTTCAGTGAATCACTTTAGCCCACAGTCTGTCAAGCCTAAACTTAAAGCTATTTCATAATGGGCACATTTTTATAATTGATCTTCCTTTTTTAACTCTGTGTCTGAATCATCTAAAATAAAGGAAGTACCGTTTGGGTGACTTAACACCATCCCAGGGATTAGTCAGAATGTAAAGTGAGTCAAAAAAGGAAGCACCAAATCAAACATTTGAAATCATTATAAACTGGTATCGTCAATGTAAGAGAGGAATGCCATATCAGAATGTAATTTTTTACAGTTACGCAAAACTTAAACAACCACTATCTCTCTGGTTTCTCAGCAGTAGTGTCATGCCATCCTACAGAGAAATATCTGGATATGTTTCAATGTTTTATTCCTCTATTTTTAATTAGCCCGACACCCTGTCCAACAGTTTCCCCGCTCTAACAGGTTTCCCGTCGATCTATCTGCAATAATTATGCAACACGAGGTGGGATCAGGCAGGCTACCCACTCATGATATAATGACGACCACATATAGCCCTCAGCATATCCTCCACACCTGCATAATAGACTTGGAAAAGCATGTTAAATGGGGGGCGGCTCCTCCGCTGATTTGTGGTGGCGGTGGAAGAAGCAGGCGAACCTAAAGAAAAAAAATAAGAACAAAAGAAAATAAAAATTTCATATATGACCAAAAATATGCCTGCAGCTGTTGAATGCTGCGTCGAACGTGTTCTCCCTCTCTCTCTTTTTCTTTCTCCCACATGCGCGAACACACGTTCCCTCGCGCGGCCGTGCGCGCACACGCAAACCTCGCCAAAGCACTGCACAGGAGCCCCCGACAGTGCCCGTGCTTGCTTGTGCTCCGTGCCTAGCGCCTCTGCTGCTCCGCTGGACGATTGCGCAGAGGACACCTGGCGCACAGCCGTTCATTGCAAGCGATCCCAGTGGTAAATGCTCGTTTTAACCTCTTAACTTTTGCAGCGTGACTGTTTTGTTTTTTTGGTTGCAGTTTTGTTTTTTTTTTCTTTTTTTTTCTAAAGATACCTGCTCCGAGACCAAGGGTCTATCAGGGTAAAAGAACCCTGTAGAGCCAGGCGTTTGGCTTCCAACTTAGGGCTTAATGACACGGCTATTCGCGACAGGTCTGGAAAGTTGCTTCGTGTGAGGAAGCATGTGCGCAAACTTTAAAAGCTTTTTTATAATCAAGAGACAGTTTTTTCAGAATGAAGGCAGGTGAGTCACCCGTGGCGTAAGGGGCGAAAAGAGCTCCTCGGCTCTCCAGGTACTGGAAAGACAAGAGAGAAGAAGTCGTGATCTGTGCGTTGGATAGCACTACGGAGGACGGAGGGAACGGACCGATGAGACAATATGGGTAAGTAAGTGGAGAACTGTGTCGTTTTAAAACGATTCCCGCCCTTTGTGAATGTGTAGACGTTTAGGGGGAAAAAAATCCCCAAGTCTTCTGTGGCATATTAATGCGCAGCAAGCTGGCATCTCCTTTATTTAAGAGCAGGAGACTACTTTTGTCCTATTCGCTCAGAATCTGTGTGAGTACTTGAAAAAAAGAGGCTTTCGTTTTCTATTTGGGAATTTGAGGAGAGGGGAGAAAGGAAGGAAGAAACAGACGGGAGAGTTCATGCTTGTGAATATCAAGGCGAGGAGACAGAGAAGACTACTGTCACCTTGTTGGTGTGGAAGTGATGTAGCCCTAATCTGAATCAGTCGACGAGACATTGCAACACGAGCTGAAGCTGAACAGCTCATTAATTGTCCTTGATTTTTATGCTGCAATGGCAAGTTTGTTCACCCAATCTGAACCTGACCTGAAACGGGCAAAAAAAAAAAAAAAATGGTGGTGAGATGTGCCTGTTTTCTTTGGGTTCCACCTCATACCCCCTCTTGTTTCTCCTTTCTAAGCACTGACATGTTTTGACTGCCCCTCTTCTCCTGACAGCTCTGGGTACCTACAATCTCATCCCACACTGCCTATCACCTCCTCCATTTTACTGACTGTGGGTGCTCCAAAGCTAAATTCACTCCTCAGCCTTACAAACCCACACTTCTCTTCAGTGTTTCAGGGGATTCTTCGTGTTCTGCAGCTCCAGCACTTTTTTTTCCTTTTTTTTTCCTTCTTTTTTTTTACATATACTTGGTCCTCAAACAAGTTGTGGGTGTTTGGGATTGTCACTGAATATGCGATGAAATGACGCTGTCACTTTCAAGCAGTCTGGAGCTGCTCAAACAGAAAACCTCATGTTTCATGTCCTTTCCTTTCAGTGCAACTTTTGTTGTTGAATAGCTCAGTGAAAGACTATTATTCATATCCAGGCATGCACGAGCGCGTACACGCACCATTGGACCAGAGCATGTGGTGCACTGAAACCTATATGAGTTGTTTTCTTTTTTCCCAACTCTTCCTAACACTGCAGCCACTCTTTTTGTTTGACTTGATTTTCTGTTGGATTTATGCGCCTTTTCTTTGTTTTTATTTTTCTATTACTAAATCTAATGAAAAGCTGAAACAGGCCCAAGGAAAGCATGGTGCCTACACATCTGTGCAGAATTGTGGCATTTTCCCAAGTAATGAGGAGCTTAGTGCTGCTAATGAGCACATTTTAATTATGTCATCACAATTACTATAACCCAGAATAAGTGGCTGCATTTGTTAGGATATCCACACTTCTCACTAAAGCGCTCTCTTACATCCCAGTCGCACCCATCACCTTGTTTTCCCTCATTCAGGGGCTGATTAATTAGGGGAAGTTTATGCTGTTGGCAGGGCTGAAGTTTTCTTTGTGAATTCAACAATAAAACTTGGCATTATCTTAATATCATATACAGAAAACTAGCAGCTGAACAGTTTAGCATCAACAGAAGATTGCTCAATTGTCCTCTCATTAATCAATTAATAGCTTGGTCTAACTGTGAATAATTCCCATAACAACTTTCTTCACTGTGCCTGTTTTGCCAGACTGACTCAGCTTCAATGCATTCAATTTGCATTGATTAAAAAAAAAAATAGAAATGCAATAAAATGTCACATCTCACATTTTTCTTTTTGACCATTTCATGTTCAAAACTGGTAACAAACAATCAAGTAATATTTTTACAGTGCGTAATTTATCAGTGTGCAATTTCACTGACAGCTAAACAGCGATGGATGTGAACTCCCCGCTCCATGGCCCAAGCAGTGAAACTTGTATTCATCCCACAACAATAAATGACACAAGGAAGCTACATTTTCAGCTCCAAGAGTGAAGCAAGAGTTTCTGTGACACGGCATCTCTGTGTTCACCAGTCTGTCCGTACACACTCATCTACTGTAGCAGAACTGAGCAGACAAGAGCAACAGAGCCGTTAGACTGAAATAACGTCCCTTATATTCAATAATCCGTCAGTTTCCTCAAGCAGACTGAGACGCTAATTAGTCCACGGAGCACTCTTGAAAAGCCTCAACTGAATGTCTTTGAAAACAAAGAAAAAAGAAAAGAAAAAAGAAGAAGTCACCTGTGTGCACAGCTTTTTTTTTTTTTTTTTTTAAATTTCACATTTTAAGGCTTATAATAGTGCAGATAATTAGGAGATCTACTGTTGTTTATAGGTTGCTCTTGGCAGTAAACCATCCACTTTTCTGCAGCTCCTGCAGTCTACTTTTTTCCTCAGCTTCTTACATTCATGTTGCCAGTAATACTGCCAAGTTTTAATCAGATCAAATATAGTAAATAAGTTTATGTAAAAGACAAGGTCTCTCTGCCCTATGGATTAAAACTATAACAGAACTTGTTGCAGTTTCCTTTAGACTTTGCACGACTTTATGACTTTTACAAAACCCTGTCTCTACTTTATAGAAAACATCGAGACAAAGTCTGACTTTGAACAATCTAAACAGTTGTAGCTCTAGCTACTTTAAAACCTGCTGAAGCCACCACTAAGAATTATTCTCTTTGTGAGGAATCTTTCCTTATTCTGAGAATGACTGAAAGTCCCCATTAGTCATTTTTTTTGCTGAGGTTTAGTAATATGTTCTGTACTGCTTCCCACTCGTGCCATCAAACTGTCATAATATAGCAGATTCTTTCAGTGTACCTCCAGGTCATTGATTTGAAGGGTTTTTGTCCCTGTTGTTGTGCAGACTGTTGGGCTATTTTGAAAAGCAATGCCTTTTCCAATTTTTTTTCCTTTTCTTGAAATCCTGCAATGACTTCAGCTGTGAATGGCTTTCCCAAACAATGTGTCCTGCACATTGAACTGATACGGTGAAATATGGGCAGACACACAAAACTGAGAACAAAGTCTGGCAGTAAGAAGTGGGAGCTGAGCTTGGAGAAGAAAAAGATTCTGCAGCTAGAGGCATATGATAACGTTTTATGCCACTGAGGTGCATCACGGCCTGAATTTGGTTGTCATGGTTTTACATTTGATTATGCAGGCTTCTTAATATTTTGGCTTGATTTGCTTTCTTTGCAAGTCCACCAGCCTGAGCAACAGAAAAGATAATTAATTATCCAAAATTATTCTGGTCTGCTACGATTCTGCAACTAAAATCACTTGGTAAATAGGAAAGAGATTTGGGTTTTGGTTAAAAGAAACCGCCAATGACATCATCGAACACCTCTTACTCAGTTACCACAGTCATTATTCATGTGGCCACAAGAGGTCACTTGTCAGAAAACTTTAAACATAGTGAGTTGAGAAATAAAAACAACATTTCTGTCAAGCTTAAAGGTTCTTTATGCTTGATAGTTAGATGTGATGATATAAGGTTAAATTTTCGCTTAAATACTTATTTTCTGTCAGAAGTTGAATATGATAAATGTACTGTCAAGCAGTACAGTGAACTCAGTGTGATCTTCGAGGCTAACGATGCAAGCAGCAGGAAATCAAGGCTAGTCAGACCAGGAAATGTTTTTCAAATTCTCTAATTTTCCAGCTTTTGTGAGCCAGTTGAAATGACAGGAGTGGTACTTGTTATGGTCTTCTGTTGCTGTGTAGCCCATCTGCTTCAGCGTCCAACATGTTGTGAATTCGGAAATGCTCTTCTGCACATCTTGGTTGTAATGAGTGGTTATTTCAGTTACTGTTGCCTTCCCATCGGCTCAGAGCAGTCTGGCCATTTTCCTCTGACCTCTGGCATCAACAAGGCATTTTCACCCAGAGAACTGCCTCTCACTGGATATTTTCTCTTTTTCTGATCATTCTCTGTAAACTGTTGATATGGTTGTGTGGAAAAATCCCAGCAGACCTGCAGTTTCTCAAATACTCAGACCAGCCCATCTGGCACTAACAACCATGCCACTTTCAAGGTCACTTAAATCAACTTTATTCCTCATTGTGGTGCTGAGTGTGAACTTCAGCAGGTCATCTCAACCATGTCTAGATGCCTAAATAGAGTTGCTGCCATGTGATTCTCTGATTAGTTATGCACCTTACAAACAGTTGAACAGGTGTACCTAGTGTCGTGGCTGCTGAGCATCCATGTGTTTGTCATCAATTTTAATTATTGAAGACTGTGTTCTATACTTCCTATTGTATTGAAGTATAATATATATCTTGATACTATAAGTAATGGTTTCTAGTTAATATGTTAGACAAATCATAACAATATTGTTATTGAAAATGTCTTGACTGTGTTCATTTTTTTTCTCTCCCCACAATCCAATTTTCCATCACATTATCCGGTGGCAGTGCCTGCAATCTTCAACTTCATTCAACTTTTTATGGTTATATTTAGACACTCAAAGAGAGTCGTTAAGGTTACGGTGACTTGACAGAGGTGTTTGCTTCAGCTGACTAAAAGCACAGTTTTTCTCTAAGCTTAACCAAAGAAATTTCGTTGCCCAAATCCTAAACAAAAATCTGGATGAAACCTGTGTCGCTGACTAATGGCGTATCTTCTTAAACTGGCCGCAACTATTATGCATTAGGCAGACGATGAATTCAGTTGTAAAATGCAACTCATGACTATGTTGCACTCCCTGCATGGAAGTACATGACATCACTTTATTCCAGTAATGTCCCCCACACTCCAGACCTGTGCACATGATGACAATTTGTTATGTGAAAGAACCTGCAGTGGTTCTAACTTTGGCAGAGAAAGTGTTAATTTATGTAGTAGCCCATCGCTCATATGACCTGTAAGAGGCTGACTTAGAAATTAGATTTCCAGGGGCTTTAAAATATTGAAAAGTAATGACCAACACTGTCATTTATTCTGACTACCACAGCATCCCTGTGTATGCTCATCTTCATGTGTGTGAAGACACATGAAGAGAAGAAGAAACTGTTCAGATAATATTTATGCCAGTTTTGTGCCTTGGATATGTTTTATTCAGAGCAATTTGTGCATTGGGTGCTTTATTCTGATGAATTTCTGCCAGGAGTCTTGATTTTTCAGGTTAGCAAAAGCATTTTGGAAAAAGAAAATGCACCTTGTCTTCAACTATCTATGCTACCCCACTTTTTTTTTTCCTTTGGTTTTCACTGGAGCCAGTTAAAAAGAAAATGTAAGAAGCAGTTAAAATAATGAAGGCAGAATCCACGATCCAGAGTTCAGATATCTAATGCAATATAGCTTTCTCAAAGTAAAATGAGCTGGTTACAGCATGAGCAACAGAAATCATTAAACTGATTATAATGCACATTGGGACTGACTAATCACTGGCACAAAGTGTTGAATTCTGATTAAACATAAATGTGTCTTGCCACAATTTTGGATGAAAGTAGCCTGCAATGCTTTCGACCTTTGCTGATTACCAGCATGCCACCACTCACACGCGCACGCATTTGGACACACACTTATGCATTAACATCATCTCTGTTGTTAATTCCTCAACATTTACAGCAGACGCGCTTTGCAGTGGCTAGCTTAAACGGTTCAGTTTGTGCTGATCTTTTGACATCAGCACTTATATTGATCTGCAGAGCTCTCTGGCTCTCTGCACCGATTTATAAACCAATAAGCTGTGCATGTGTGTGTGAGTGTGTAGGCCCATAGGAAAGGCAGGAGCAGTAAAGTTCTTGATATGTACGATGTTATGGGGCTGTGAAGAGTTTCAGCTGTCACTGACAGCCTGAGATGGAAAGCGCTGTGGGTGTAAAGATGGAAGACTTTGTGATATGGCTGATTTATTGGGTGGAACAGTTTGAGAAGCAGCCTGTCTGCCTCATGCAGTTTGATGCTGCCTGGACTTTAAAGAAAAATCTTTGTGTCTAAATGCTGATCCTTAAAAATTATATAGGTAGGTAAATAAAAGGCAGATCCACCCCAACCAGAACAGTAAATTCCATCATAATAATGGGACAGTTCATCCCAAAATCAAATTTATGTAAAAAAATTTCTGGCCCGTAAATCTCTTTATCCATCAAGATTGTTTTGGTGTGAGTTGCCCTATTTTGGATGTATCCACTGTATGAAGATGTCTTCTTTCTTTTAAACATAAACAAACTAAATGGCACTGACCTTGTGATGTGCAGTGTGCCAAAAAATACATTAAAAAAAAACTCAGCAGCAATATCTCATTGCAGAAGTCATGACCTAGTTACTCCAAGCAATCTTACATAGTGACTTTTTCTGTCTTTCTGACAAACAGTATCTGCCAACCAATAGAAATATTCAGCCATTTAATATTACAATATGACAAGGTGGAGATCATCAAGTGGTTACATTGTGTCTCATAAACTGGCTGATTTTTGGATTTCTATGTAATGATTACTTGAAGGGAAGTTTTGTGTTTATTTTTTTGGAAGACCAAATTCAGTTAGTTCCTGTATAGTTAAAAGAAGACAGACAGTTGTACAGCTAGTATTTCCAAACTGGACTAATTGCACCAACGCAATGTAGATGGATAAGTAGCACCAAAGGCCAAAGGAAATAATATGAAATATTTTTTTTGGAGTGAAACGTGCTTATTACTTTATATTGTGCATTGTTATTTGTGAAGAAATTGCACTTAAAATTTTGTGTATCTTTTCAACCAAGGAATTAAACGTCTTCCACTAGACTAGAAAAGATAAAGAGTACAATAGCTAGATAAAATAGCAGATATCAAGGTATAATAAAAACTGTCCGCTGTTTGATAACTTTAATTACACTCCTGCAGCTTCCTGTCTTTCATGGATCTTCGTAAGACACGTCATGTCAGATCAAAACATTGCAACCACCAGATAATTAAAGTTTTAATGGGGACGTTAAACAGTACTCTGACATCTCTTAAGTACCACAGATTTCCATCTATTATTCTCAGTTTTCAATATGTCATTTTTGTGATAGTCTGTGATATTCAGAAACACATAGGCTACTCACACATGCATAAACAGATGTGTATTTATGGATATTCATGTGGCTCAAAGTCACACCAATATCAGGCCAACAGTATGGCTGAGAGAAAACTGTAGGCACCAGACCAGAATGGGCTGGCTGAAGCTCACTTTAAAAAGTCACATGGCTAAGAGCACTTCCATCCAACTCTTCTCATTAAGGCTGGCTTTTTCGAAAGCGGGCAGCTTTCATGGGCATGAAAACCTGGTGGTATAAAAATGTTGACATTCAAAATTACCAATTAGCCCTTTTAAAGGTCTTCCTCTTTGCAAATTAAGAATGTGGTGTGTACAAATACTCTACATTAGGTTGTGACTTGTGTGAGACATCACTTTAGTCGTCATGTTTTTATTTGCTGGGCTCCTTCGTTTAAATGACATCTGTTAGAGCGCCAGTCTAAACTGTAGTAATGATTATTTAATTGGTCGACACCTCCAAAAAAGAACAACAAGTGAAAGAATTAATTCATTTCCTTTTTGAAACATGATTGCCAAATTACCTGATGTGGTCTGGCAAATTATTTTCAAGAAAATTGAAAATGTTTTGTTTTGGTTTTTCTGATGGAAAATAAAATAATTTAAGATTACCTTAACCCTTTAGTTTTAGCTCATGGAAACATAAACAAGATTCATTTATTTTTAAAGAAGTAAGTTCATGGGTAGGTCATGGCCACTTGCTTTAAACCATTTAACTAATTAACATTTTGTGTTCATCTAATTTTTGTTCCGTTTTTAAAATGTAATGCAAATCCTCACATTGCTAGGCAACACGTACCTTTAGACATGATGTTTCACACACTCTGGCTCATAGATTTAAAGCTCTATCAAATTTGAAAAACCTGAAGTTAATTTTCAGTAATTGTTTGCACATACTCAAATTAAAACAATACAGATCACACCCAGTCTTTCTCCATTCCAGCTGCGATACTGTGGTATTCTTTCTGACACACACAGACATTATTTCCCCTCTCCTCCCCTGCTTCTATCTGTCAGACAGACATCCAGAGATGTTAACTTTCTGTCGCACCACCACTTTCCCTGCCATACTTTACTGGCAACTTTATCCAAATGTCTTTATTTTCCGTGGGGTTTCAGTTACATTTACATTCTGCTTTCCCCTGCAGCAGTCCCTTAGACCCACAGGCTCGTTCTTCACTGTAGCTAGCTAAAGAAAAGTCCTTTTCCTGACATTCTTTGACTAAGCCATGAATTTGCTGTCTTTAACTGCAGGTTAATATTAGCTCTTTCATTTAGGTCTACAAACTGATTCCTGCATCAGTGATCTCTGGTTTTACTGTCTGCCCGTCACAACCAAGAATTCTCAGTGGAAGCAGCATATCCATCGTTAGTCTTTACTTTCAGCACCTCTGCACAGGATTTATAAATAGGTATTGATGTTTGTTACAGTTAGTTGTGGATAAATAATAAATGCATAAACAAGGAATTATGTTACTCATCCTATTGATCTGGAATATTATATGCTTAAGGGGCATTCACACAGGAGGCGTGTTGGCCTTTGGTTGCCTGAAATGTCACTACAGGCTCCAGTTGCTTAGGTAACCCTGATATATGTTGATTAACTTTAATTGCTCACCCCAAAATTGAGAAAAGTTTCACTTGGGACCTGCCTTCTTGATGCTGACAGCAGTTATTTTGACTGCCGTGTGTTCTGTGTTCTTTGGTTGCCAACAAGTGACTTCAGTTTCTTTAGATTTAGAAAATCCTGATTACAAAATTAGGTCTTAAAGAGTTAATCTATAGGCGTGCCTATTGGCAAATTACAGATTTTGTATTGTCATATTTAAAGAGGCATAAACACACACAAAACCATGCAGCAACAGGTTTCTTTTTTTAAATTTCATGACAAGAACTGCTAAGCTTTCCTGAATGCACGTACCTTTTATAAATTAACAATGCGTAGAGTAGTATAAGCAACAGATTATCAACCAAAATTATTCAGTCATGCTCCCAAAACGGTTGAATTCTCTGCAATTTCCTTGACAAATAGCCAACCAACCCACCAACTGAACATCATATCAGCCACTTTTTTCCCTGTTTGAAGCAACTGATGCAAGAGTTCTTTAAGTGCACTGAAGAGCACTTTGATCTGTTCCCTGTCCAATTCTACATTTGTGAAGGGCGGTGCAAATGTACCTTACTTTTGTTTTGGGTTAACGTGCATAACTTTAAAATCCTGAATGCATACTGCTTTTGTTAAGTTACCAAGATGTTTAATTTATCTTTCCTTTTTTATACGCACTTGTTCACATGGCCACTAGAAGTAAGTTCACTTTTAAGATGTGACTATATTTCATAATAACAGATTTCATTGTTATTATATATGAAATTCTGGTTCAGCAGAAAAGTAGAAATGGAGAAGATCTCAAGGCAAAGAAGCCTTTCAGATGACACTTTGCATCTGCTGGGCAGAATGTCAAAGCATACCCTCAAACAACTGTACAGAGTGGATGCACAAATGGGGTCTACGTGGAACACTCATCAGTCTTCACCCTTATTTATCAAGTTAATGACATAAAAGTTAATTAACATTTGGCTAATTCTTTGCTGCAGTGGTTGCACTTCTTTTCTGTTTGCACACAACTCTATGCCTCTTTTCCTAGTGAAGGTTCCAGCAAGAGCAGCTCTGTCTGTCTTCATTTCCCCATTTAACTGCTATGCTTGAGTAGGTCGTGGACTCAATAGACCTCAGTTACTACGTCTCCCACAAATCCAGACAGAATAACTGAGCTCACAGAATTGACTGCTCATTTCATTTAAAATTTTAATGGATGCTGCCCCATTTAAGCTGTATTTTTCTATTACTGCTATTAAGCTCCACTTTTACATATATTTTGCTCACCATATGCAGTGTATTGTGTATGTAGGACTGGCTGCTTGTCTGTATGCACGTATGTGCAGCTCCAGTAGTAGTAAAATAAGCTTTTATCATAAATCAGCTGTTTTATACTGCTTCATGCTTTCGCTGCGAGTTGAAATTACAGCTGACTCCAATTTTCAAATTAATGGCCGTAAAATAATGGGTTTTAAGTGTGTAAAAGGTACTTCATTTCAATATTGTAATGCCACTGTGTCCAATTAATCACAATTGCATGATAGGCCCCGTGACTGGTAATATGTCACGTTCTTCTGTCCTCTGGAAGTATTTTTAATTCTATGTGCCTTAAATCTGAGTGAACACACTCAATAGTGTAATATATCACACATGCTGTAGTACCATACAGTTTTGCTTGCCTAAGCTCAATCACACATCATACACTTTAAAATTCTTAGATGCTGTGTCAGAACAGAAGTGTCAGGTTAAAAAAGGATGCACAGGAAGTAGGACTGGGAGAAATCGTGTTACCTGAAGCTTTAGGTTATGCAAAAATACAGATTAGAATGTATTATACTCTTTTATTTCTAGACTAAAGCCTCATATTGGGATCAGTATTTCTCACAGTCACATCCTATCTTAATTTAGTTTAGTATGTTGGCATATTTATAGAGAAGAAAGAAAGAGAAAGTGACAATTAAGCCTATAGTGTAGACGGTCTTCTATTTTCCAATTTAAAACAGGCACAGCTGCAGCGAATGTTTAAATATAAAATGCTAACTATACTTTTCTGCCAGTCAATAACCTTTAAAAGCCACCTCATACACCCCTCCTTTTAATGTGTATTATCTTTTATATGGTAGAACATTTAATAAGAAATATTTAGTTTTTTTTTCTTCTTTTTTTTCTCCACACTTTCATTTCTTTGAAGTGCCCCAGCATGTGGCCTGTTGCAGCATGTAGTACTATTGGCCAACCCACTTGGGCACTCTGGGTAATAGCCTTTGCATCAGTGCCTGAGCACTGTGCATTCAAATGAAATATCAACTTGTCTCACCGCCAAGGAAGATGACAGCTGACTCTGCTGGGCCTGCCAGAGACCACTCTGTCCTGGGGGGAGGGGCAGTGTCACTTTTATGGGATTTCGGGAAGGTTGCCACTGGAACCTGGCCTTGGGTGAGGTAATTGGAGAAAATATATATTTTAGGATATTGTGTAATAACTTTAGCTTTTTTTGCATTTGAACCCATTTCAGCTGACATTTAGTGTGCACATTTAAGTGTAACTTCAGCAAATTACCTCTGTTCAGGACGTTGTTGAGCTCCAGGGATACCGGAGCACAGAACTTGTTTCTTAATTAATATTTATGGTCTTCAATTGCATTTTCATCAGCTGCAAATTGTGTTGAAACATTGGTCGCTGCACAAAATAAAAGAAAGTCTGCTCTACTTGTCTCCTACATACTTGACTAAGAGTACAATTCCATCTTATAAGAAATCTGTTTTTAAAACCTTTTATTGCTATTGCAAGAAATCTTTAAATGAAATGCTAAACTAATAAAGGTGGTGTTAAATTTGGTATGGGTTTAGTCTTTTAGAAATTTTTGACACTGTCCCATCTGGTTTTTTTTTGTTTTTGTTTTTTTTGTTTTTTTTGGCCATCTGAGGCAACAAAAATTATATTTGCATCTAGTTTGGTTGCTGAAACGTTTTCTGTTATGTACATGTTGAGAGTCATTGTGTACATTGAGTGCATAGGAAATATAATCTAGATTATCCTTACTGAATCAGTAAACTAGGTTACTTAATGCATTCACTAAAATATATAATATATTTTGTGGTAGAAGACTACTACTATTTTACTACTACTCCAGCTCGACCAATCATCGGCTTTATATGGATTTAAATTTAGATGTACCCACAGGTCATTGGAAATAAAACCGTTCATCTGTTTATCTTTCTCTGACCTTTGAATTTACTCTTTATGTGTTGACAAAATGTACAATGAGATTTACCGTGGTTCTCATTTTCAAGGTCACTTTTGATTTTTCTTTAAGACTTGTGGTAGTCATTAATGTAGGATTCTTTTTAAAACAAATAGTAAGAGAAAATTAACTTCAAATAAAAGCTAAAGGGTGAAATACACTTTACAAGGCTGTTACATAGGTTATAAGAAGACATTTGCACAAAGTTTAATACAAATCGTTTCTGGCTTATAGGGATTTGTACAGAATCTGATCTGATATTGTCTGTAGTGATGTCACTTGTTGCCTGGAGACTTCCGTTCAAACAAACTCCTACTGCTCTTTGTACTTAATGTAAAATAGGTGGCAGTGACAAACTGGAGCTTAATGCAATGTTGGTGCTGCTGCACTATGCTGGTTTTGTTGAAATCTCCAAGATGTTAAATCTACAAGATATGAAATCTTTAAAACCCTCCGGCTCTGATTGGTCACGCTCTACTGAGAAGAAGGAGCCTTGCTGCTGGAAAGTTGTAGCTTACCACAAATCCCATATCAAATCTGATCTGCAGGGGAATGGATTTAATATCAACCTGTGGCAGCTCTATTTTATTTAAGCTGTATTTAGATAAAGGTTGTAACTTAATGATTTTCTATATATGATTTTTAATATTTTGGTTGTGTGGGGTTTTTTTTTTTTTTTTTTTTTTTTTTTAAACTTTAATAATGACACAAACACAGCTATATTGAAAGACACATTTTATATTATTAAATAATTTATTTGTAATAGTTATCATAGATATATTTACTTATGCCCTGGTGTACATCTAATACGTGAAATCAATGGAAGCCTATGACTGCCTGCATGTAGCACCCCATTTAATTTCTGATTAATGAAACTGTACTGAGAGTAAACATTTCTCTTCATTGTATTCTATAAAGCCTCTCATGGGAACCTAGCGCACATATGTCCAAGGGGCTTTTATTACTATTCTCTCTATGCAGAAATCCATGCTGAACCATTGTGTGCTAATTAAAGACACTGTCATGCGTAGGCGTCTATGAGCCCAGTGGCACATTATTGTGGCTGCATAGCTTTGAGTTTTCTGCCATCTAATAACCTCCTCTTGTTTTTTCATATTTTGCTATTCTTTTTTTAGGAGTACATGCACATGAAATCCCAGATGTAGTTTTAGTGATATGACATTGTGAGGTTGCCCTGGGGTTTTACAACACAGCCAATGTTCCAATGGGATTATCATTTAGGGAAAACTGATGGCTGCGTGTAGTGCAGCAAATGCTTGGAGAGTTCACAAAGTAGTTACAGGAGGTGATGGAAGTGCCACTGCATCTTTTGCTTCAAGGATTAGAGTGATTTATTTATAAAACCATTATTTTTTTGTTGAGTTTATCTTGACTTATTTTCATGCACTCATTTGCTTCCGTTTATTTCCCCCAATAACCTGCTGTACAATTCACAAAATAGCTTTATTCTTGAAATTTATTTACTTATGTTTTGCTATTTTATGATATAATTAAATGTAGAGTGCTGAACTGAATTTGTATGCCTGTCTGGATCATAGCAGGATATGTAAGAAATCTGAAAAGTATTATTTTGAATGATTTTCCTTTTAACAGTCACATAACTCATTAAACACAGGGGAAGGCTGGATGAGATGCTGAAACCAGATAAGTTACTTCAAAGAAAATCTGTACCTCTTATCTCTCAAGATGCAGATTAATGATTTCTTGACATTTTGTGTTATTCTGATAACACACACTTTCTCAAAGTTGGTGTGTGCACTCCCAGTGGCCACAAGGTAATTGTTGTTGGAACACATTAAGACAGTGAAATCGTGTCCTCTAAAGCATAGACTGATGCATAGACTAATTCATGTTCACAGGAGCTGTCGACCAGGTTACCCAATGTAGTTTCCATCCATCTTTCTTTATTGAATGTAATGGAATAATGTAAAATAATAATAATAATAATGTATTCTGATTCTTCTATTATAATTTCTCCAAGGAAGGCATGGCAAAAACTGCTAAAACACTGCAAATTTAAAACCGCACTGATTCAGGAAGCGTACAGGAGTAAATCAAATCACTGGTTAAATGTAATTTCCGTAAAGGTCAAAAGTTACCTGCCAGTGTTGAAGTATAGCATAGCTGCATTTTGCAGTTTGTGGTGGCAGCTCATGTATGACATTGGATGTTTGTTGCCCATTTTAGCATGAAATTGTCACTGTGCTGTATGACAACCCCTAAGTTGTGGATTAATGATGCATACTAATATTTTCTGCATACCATTTTCTGCACAGGGGAAGAATTGCCTTTTATTTTCTTACTTTGCAGCTTACAGCAGCAGGTTAGTATAGAGAAAGTGCAAGAGTTGAACTGTACAAAAATTGGATTTTCTGAAGCTAGTAATAAACAATTATTTATTCAACCTCTTTTTAGTTTCATTAATGTAACACAAAATCATTCAGGACAGTTTATACAGTACGAAAGAGAGCTTGTAGTGTTGTAGAGGAAAATCCTGTGATCTTTCCATGAGTAAGCAATTGATAATTGTGAGGAGTAAAAAGACCCACTTAACCCTTTAGAGCCGATCGGAGCGGGAACGCTCTGTTATGCGTAACTATTTTTAAATCCCAGTAGCACTGCAACCAAGTAAGCTAGCGCAAAAATTTTTTTGCATATGAAACCGGAGGAGTTGTACTTACATCTTATGCCATCAGCTTGTCCTAGGTCACGGTTTTCTTCCACATATAGCTTTGCAAAAACTGCATAAAAAGCGCTTGCAGGAACAAAAACATAATATTCCAGAAACACGCTTTACCGATCCGATCAGCTGTCCATAACACTTCCTACGTTGGAATAGACGTCAGCGCGAACTTTTGCATTTCCGCCATTACCTGCCCGAAACCGGAAGTGACGTCATTTTCGCGGAAATGTAGTCTTTTTTGCGATCAGGGCCTCAGGGCCTATACTGCTCTTTTTAAAAGTTATCTTTGACTTTATGACTTTCTGTGTCGTTTCTGGGATGCTTAGGACTCATATTGCACTGCTGGAAATAGTTTATTTTGATGCATATGCTGCTTTTTTGCAAATTTGCACTATAATATTTATTTTCGTTTTTCCTGCAGTGTATAAAAATTGGTGTATTTCAAAAATAAAACTATGAAGACACTCAAAATAAATTTCCTGTGGTGGGAAACTATTTTGTGCAACTTTTTTGTATTTACAGTTTTGAGGGATATCCCTCTTAAATTTCTCTAACTACAAATATATGTTAAAAAATCAAAAACGAGTTTCAATTTTTTTTGTAGTTTATTGCACTTTTTTGCAATTTATGTAATTACTATGCACTTAATGAATACATATTATTAAAATCTGGGCTATAATGGTTGTATTGATGTATAGCAACTTGAAATGCTCCCAAAAATGGCTCCACAGCATGTAAAAATATAATATAAGCTCTGGCGGACTTGGTTCTATGGTAGGTCTTAAAGGGTTAACAAGAAGAAACATTGGGCAGCACCAAACTCAGGGAGGACAGCTTTTGACTCAACTGGGTGGGGTGAGAGGAGAGCAAAGAGGGGGAAAAAAAAGGTTGATCATTAAGAGATAGCAGACACTGAGCAGGCTGTTGGGGCCAGTAACTACAGACAAGACATGTACAGCTCTGGAACCAGAGATACGGGCAGAAAGGTACAAGAAGAAAGAGGACAGAGAGGAAAGGGCACAAACTGCAGGAGAGAGAATATCACAAAGTTAATTAAATGTAAAAGTGAAGTCTAAAGTGTGGAGAGTAGAGGATAATTACTTAGAACATTATGGGAGGTCCCCATAGCAGCCTGAGCTTATAACGATATTATGATATTACTAAAGGATGACACAGGGATTACAAAAGTCCACCTTAGACATGCCAAACAATACTTTTTCACCATTACTGTGATACAGAATGTGCTCAATTTTGACAGCACTGGATAGTTGAAAGCTGGAAGTTCTAGAGACTTCGGTTATGTGTGGATACGGATATGCAGTCAGGCCCCTTAGTATTTGGACAGTAAGGCGTTTTTGTTTGGGTTTTTTTTTTCTACTTTTGTAAATCACACAGGGTTTTAAAATCAGTCAAGATTTTATTGAACTGCAGACCTTCAGGTTTAATTCAAAGAATTTACCAAAAGGAATGCATTGTTGTTGTTGTTGTTATGATATCTGTTTATCTTTAATGATGTTGGTCCATCTGTCAGTCCTCAACGTTCTGGAAAGAAATAATCTCAAAGGATTGTTCGTTGAACATAAGTTATCTTATAACTCAGACTCAGAATGTGTTAGGACAGTGATACATCTTTAAACATACAGCCGAATCTGAAATCAAGGTCTGCCTGTCAGCATTGATATGAAGGTGTGTTTACATAATTTGAGTGGTGTGAACTTGTTTTGGTTGTCTTGCTGAATGTCCAAAAAATGTGCCAAGATCTAAGATCAGCTTTAATACTTGGACAATCGCTGCATTTGCATGGCAGATGAGGCTGCCACTGAAGCAACAGGCAGAAGTTGTGCTAAGGCCATGTTGATAGGCTGCACAAGGTCTTAAGGTCCTATATTGGTCAGAGGGCCCGGTGGCGCCAGTGTCTGGCAGCCTCGCCTCTGTCAGTGCGCCCCAGGGTGGCTGTGGCTACAATGTAGCTTGCCATCACCAGTGTGTGAATATGTGTGTGAATGGGTGGATGACTGGATATGTAAAGCGCTTTGGGGTCCTTAGGGACTAGTAAAAGCGCTATATAAATACAGGCCATTTACCATTTATATAAAAGACCTGAGATACTATAGTCTAATGCAGGGGTGGGCAACTCCAGGCCTTGAGCGCCAGTGTCCTGCAGGTTTTAGATATCACCCTGGGTCAACACACCTGAATTAAATGATTAGTTCATTACCAGGGCTTTGGAGAACTTCAAGACATTTTCAGGAGGTAGCCATTTGAATCAGCTGTGTTGGATCAAGGACACATCTAAAACCTGCAGGACACTGGCCCTCGAGGCCTGGCGTTGCCCACTCCTGGTCTAATGGTATTGTAAATGATTCACAGAGCCATTTGACAGAACAAATGTCATGTAGGGTGTATGAAATCATGGAAGCTTTTTTTTATTCAAAACAACTTGATGAGGGCTAATACTTATTCTGAGAAAATATCTCTTTTACATCATCCTGTAAACCTAAAATGCTGCACATTTAAGCAGTAGGTCTTCTGGTTACTTAATCAGATGTGTATATTTTTTATCATGCTGTTATCGACCTTGAGAAGTCTGTTCAGAATATTCATTTATGAGGAGAACTATATGTCAGTTAGTGTATTTCTTTTAAGAAACCATTGTCATGACCGGTTGGTTACGTAGAACCACTGTCCCAACTGTGTGTTAGGTCATGACATGACTGGCGGGTTTTTGTAAATATGATTCTTTTCATGACATAATGTAAAGAAAAAGAATGTAAAGAGAAGTCATAAAGATACTTAAATAAGGGCCAATCTCAACAGAAACAGAAAAGTACCACTGCTGAATGATAAACTATTTAGATCACTAAAGAAATAATTTAAACAAACAAACAAAAAACCCACAATTTAAAAAAAACATTATATTTACCAGTGTCGAATTTTGAGATCTTTGTAGAAGAGATTTTATATTTAAGTTGTTTTCAATGCATGTATAAAGCTGTTGTTGCACCAGCCCAAGCAACACATTGCTGACTTTGCATGGTAAATCAGTAATAATACTTCTTAGTCCTTTTTGTTTGACAGCATGAATATTTTGAAATTGTAAATATAACTTGATCACCATTCAAATCTTTACGTTTTTCTCTGTATCTCTTTCTCCTAATGTTTTGTAGGTCCATTGCTGTGTGATGGACGACTGACACACCTCCTCTTCCCTTTGCTTCTTCTCTTGCGGGCTCCCCTGTTATTCAGTTTTGGTGAGCGAACATGCCCTAATAGCTGCCGATGTGAGGGAAAAACTGTCCATTGTGATTCATCTGGATTTTTAGATGTTCCAGAAAACATCTCAGTAGGCTGCCAGGGCCTTTCCCTGCGATACAATGAACTGCATACGCTGCTACCATATCAGTTTGCTCACCTCAGCCAGCTTCTCTGGATCTACTTAGACCACAATCAGATTTCAGTTGTTGACAGTCGAGCGTTCCAGGGGGTCCGCAGACTCAAAGAGCTCATTCTGAGCTCCAACAGGATTACAGCCCTACACAATTCAACATTTCATGGAATTCCAAATCTTCGAAGTCTGGACTTGTCCTACAACAAATTAGAAAATCTACAGCCCGGTCAATTCCATGGCTTACGAAAACTACAAAACCTTCACCTACGCTCCAATGGTCTCTCCAACATCCCAATTCGAGCATTTCTGGAGTGTCGAAGTTTGGAGTTTCTGGATTTGGGTTACAATCGAATCAAAGCTCTTACCCGCACAACTTTTCTGGGTCTACAGAAGCTGATGGAGTTACATCTGGAACATAACCAATTCTCTCGGATCAACTTTTTTTTGTTTCCACGTTTAGCCAACCTAAGATCACTTTATCTGCAGTGGAATCGAATTAGGGTGGTCAACCAGGGTTTGCCATGGACATGGTATACACTGCAGAAGCTTGATCTGTCTGGAAATGAAATTCAGACTCTGGACCCAGCTGTGTTTCACTGCTTGCCCAACCTGCAAGTCTTAAACCTGGAATCCAACAAGCTGTCCAATGTGTCTCAGGAGGCAGTGTCAGCGTGGATCTCACTGACCTCAATAAGTCTTGCTGGCAATATCTGGGATTGTGGAACTGGGATATGCCCACTTGTTGCTTGGTTGAGAAATTTTCGGGGTAGTAAAGACACAACAATGATATGCAGCAGCCCAAAGTATCTCCAGGGAGAAAAAGTCATGGATGCTACAAGGAGCCATGGTATTTGTGAGGAAACCGATTACATTCTGACTGAAACACCTTCACCAACATCAGAGCTCATTTCGGAAGCCACTGCCGAACCAACCTTTGGCCCCACAAGTGGCATTCCACCTATGCCACCGACCAGTACCTTTGGTCCTCTCCCACCATTTAGACCTCGACCCATTCCTCATCCTACCTTTCCCGGGCATATGAGCAAAGATCCCAGAGACTCAGTGGTTCGCCCTCGACCCACTCACATACCACCCCCAGAGATAGAGCACATGACTCTGCACAAAGTGGTTGTGGGCAGCGTAGCACTCTTCTTCACCATGTCATTAATCTTGACAGTTTTTTATGTTTTGTGGCGGCGCTACCCAGGTGCAACCAGGTTGCTGCAGCAGAGATCCATGGTGGGACGGAAGCGTCGCAAAAAGAGTCCAGAGCCAGAACAGAACCTCAGCTCCCAGCTCCAAGAGTATTACATGAGCTACAATCCTGCTGCAACACCGGAAGCATTGGAGGTGCTAGGCAATGGCACTGGTTCCTGCACTTGCACAATTTCTGGCTCCAGGGAGTGTGAGGTATGATCGATCGCATCAGCCTAAAAATAAAAACTCAAAATCAAAATACAAGACCCAACAGAGAGGTAAATCCTTTATCAAGTATGTACTGTAAAAACACTAATCACAGTAAAGCACCCTTAACTCTTCATTTAAAGCACGCTTGACTCCAAATGTTAGATGTCTCCAATTATTCCAGTTTTTTATTTTGAAACCGACTCTAAAGGGGAAAATACAAAACAGCTAATCTGATCTGATCTAGGAAAAGAAATCTACATCATGGTCTCAGAGGACTGCATTAACACAATAATTAATGCATGCATAATTTTTTGTTCTCTGAATTATATTGGTTATGGCTTTAATTACCATTCTTTTGCTTGGAATTTATCTTTGTATCACTGGTTATCTGGATGATCTTTTCAAAGCTACCCTTTTGAAAATGTTTTTCATGGTATGTAGACTTGAAAGCACAGGGAATAATTGGAAACTGTCTAACTAATTTGTAGACACTACTCCACATTAGCATTGCATGGCTTAGATGTTTTAAAGCTTTTTTGGCTTGCGTGTTTGGAGGAGTGAGAATGATGTGTTTCTGTGTGCGTGTTTGTGGACTAATGCATAAATGTGTGCCTACATAATTAATTTTTCTATTGAAAAATGCCAAATATACTATATTTAGCATCTATTAAGGTAAAATGGCAAGGGTCTACGAAGTGCAATGCTGTTAAGTAAGAATTTGGTAGTTTTGCTGTCACAAAGTGAGAGCAGCTGATCAATACTAGATAGAACATAAAGTTCAAATATATTGCCTATCGTCAGCTGAACATCCATTATAGATGTCTAAAGTTGATGATCTGCACTGAGTGTGTCTGGCGCACTGCATGCCTCCTCACTTGAGGAAATTTATGTTAATCTGCATAGAGGGGAGGCACTATGGTAATCCCAAAGCTTATGATATGGCTTAAATGAGGATCCCTCTGCTCTGGTAAGGAGTGAATGTATAAACCATTGTAATTACAACCACAAACATGAAGACATGTCTAATTTTGGGACGGAAATTTTACCTTTCAAAGTAATGACTGCACACCTGTGTGTTTTTCACCAATGGGCCCAAGATAGTTTAAGTAAATTAAAATACTTAAAATATTTTTGTCTAAATATTTTATTTTAAATGTGATTGATTTCAATTAAATTGAAAAAAGGGGGAATTGGAGGATACAATACATCAAATAATAGTTTTTTTTCTCTAGCTATCCTAACTCATATTCAAACTTTGTGGGTTCTAATGTGAAAGAGGCTCACTGAGCAAAATGTTTAATTTTGAAATTTAAATTGTTTGGTACTATTCATTTTTACTTGAGCTATAAACTTAATTTTCTCACATTGTGAAGTTATAATATAATAAGTAAATGTCAGTAAGAAAATATATATATTTTTTCCTTCCCTGTAGGTGAAGTCAGCATTACAGATGTGGGGAGGTCGAATGAATTACAGCAAGTCAACCAAATCACCTAATCAAATCAGCCTGTTCCATATACTCTAAGTCGTAACTCACTTGATATTGACAATGGAGCAGGTCCAGCTTTTAACATTTTACATCAACAGTAAAATTGTTTTCAATCTCCTACTTGCAGTTATAGCAGTATTTTTATTCCAGTTTTCCTCATGGCATATGTTTACAAGGACATATTGACAGTTACAATGGTAGCTGGTTTGCTTTCATGATTCACTTTCATGATATTGGGCTATTGTAGAGTTCAGTCATAATGCACTGCATTATGATCGAATGGATAATGTCAGCAGTAACGATAAAGAGAAATGTACGAGGATTAAATTGATTTCAAGTGCTCCCAAGGTTTAAAAAAAATGGTGTGTGTGTTAAAATGACATGTACTTATATACAGAATAAACAAATGGCGATCAGTTTCATGCATAGATTTTTGTGAGCAAAGCAGCTAATCAAGCAGTCTGACTTCAAGGATGAATGAAGGAGCACTTCAAAGATGCAGTCCAGTGGTTAAGGGGTGAAACTAATGTCAAATCTAAAGCCAATTAGGATGCTATTCATCCAGAGGGTTATGGCTTCTTTCAAAAATTCTCCACTTCCCCTTTGGTGCTTATTCAGTTTCAATTACAAGATGTCTTGGTGGCATAGAGGAGGTGTTTTGATATCTCTTTCCCAAAGCTTGTAATATTTGCTGAAGAAATCTCAATTTTGTGCAATGAGCCATAGCTTGAATGGATGTTTGCCCCTAAACTTTACTAGTACCCCAAAACTACGCCAATTGAAAACTCTTAAAAGAAACATACCTTTGCTTTTGTAAATAGAGAATCAGATGCCTGATTACGCCTGGGTTTGACCAATGCTAATCTACCCTCCAGAGATCAGAAACACAGCTGTATAGCTTTTCTCTGCTCTGAATAAATGAATCTGGGGCTCATCAGTTGCAAATGAAAACCAGCCAATAAAAGGTATCTTGCTCACTTGCATACTATGAAGGTTTTTTAAGCATTGCTTACCCTGCTACAAGGCCAAGCATCCAACACGCATTTACGCTGAACAAAGGACATTATGTTAAATTTACATATCTTTAGGCCGATTTTATTCAGTGGAGTATTTGCGTTTTTTTCTGAACAAGGATGTTATTAACTTTTCACTGTAGAGAATAATGTGGGAAAACAAACTCAGTTAATAAAGTTAATTCTCACTTTCAAAATCCTACTTGGAATTTGGTAAAAAGCATTTAGATTAATAGTTTGTTGGGCTTTTTTTCATTGTTTTGTTTTTATAGATGTATTCAAATTCCAAAGAAGTCCATAACATCAGAGTTAGGTTCTTTGTAAAGAATTGAAAAAATGAATGTCTTTTAAAGATAAAAAAGTATTGTATACTTCATTTGAAAAGATTAAGAGATCTATATTTGTACAGTGTCTTGTGACTGCTGTGTTAGTCACCAGCACACAGCTTGACTCCAGTTTGATACAAACAAAAGCAATGCTCTGATTCTCTTTTAACTGCAAATATTTCTGTAGCAATCAGTGTCAGTGTAAGTATTGTTTCTCTCCACATAACCATAATCCAAATCTCATCATCTCAAAAACGATCTTTCCTTTTCAACATCACTGACGGTGTCTACAGTAGTTTGCTTGGGGGCGTTCTACACTGTTGCCTATTTCAGCCGTTTAATAATTGAGAAGCTGGTGTCAGCCTGGTTTAGTTTGATGAAAGTGCCATCTTGCTGGCTGTGCCTTTCATTACGGCTGTGTGCAACGCCAGCAGTCCCTTTTGGGTGGCAATGGGGACGAACAAAAGCTAGCACAACACATTTACTCTGGTGTGGCTAGAATTCGGTGAGGTATTCTGACTGACACGGCCCAGCAGGAGACAAGTCGATGTCTTTTTTACTTACATCCTAAAGATTTTGAGGCA
Source organism: Aulonocara stuartgranti (assembly GCF_965226115.1). Classification (NCBI taxonomy): domain Eukaryota; kingdom Metazoa; phylum Chordata; class Actinopteri; order Cichliformes; family Cichlidae; genus Aulonocara; species Aulonocara stuartgranti. The sequence goes on along the minus strand of NC_138945.1, from coordinate 33,065,531 downwards.
AGAAACTCAACACTTAAAAGCCTGTGCAGCTCCAGAGGTTTGGGGTTTTTTTTGGGGGGGGGGGGGGGGGTTTCACAGGTTGAGGTTAGCTGCAGTTATGCATGGCGTTTGCTGAGATCACCAAAATGGATCAGTAATACACCATGTACAGAATTCAAATATGGGCAGGTCTCTCATGTAGGAGTTGTGGAAAATTTACAGCTATTGGAGAAAAAAAAAACAGCTTTAGACGTGGTGCCTAAATGATTGCAAGCATTACCACAAATAGAAATGAAACACGGCTTATTTCAGGAAGCTCATATGTGTGGGTATACTCTGCTATTCGAGATCCACAACTATCATCCTATTCATCTTATTAAAACTTCCCTTGAAGCTTTAATAAGCCCTGGTAGGCCTATTGACTCATTGTTTCTATACCAAAATAGTGATGTTCATGAATCTTCAAAATAGTGAATGCTGAAGTTTAATTTACATAATAGCATTACATTAACAGGCGGCATGAAGTTTAAAGCATAAATGGGTGACTCTTTTAAATATTAGAATGATAATCTTTGCCTTCTAATTCATTTTGTTGCTGATCACATTCGGTTGGCAACACAGTGCTGTATTTCATTGTAGATGGGTTCAGCTACTTTGAAATATTGGAAAAATTGGAATAGTCTTTGTTATAACACTGAATATGTTTCAATCACATTTTTATATTTCTAAAATTATTTTCTAAATCTTTGGAATGCCTTTTAAATAATAAAAAATGATACCCCAGTTAATACACAATTTATTATAATTAAACTGAAAAAAAAATCAATGTAATTTAAGAAACATATTTCTTTCTGTCAGCAGTAAAACAACTATTAACAAATTCTGTTATAAAGTGATATTGTAAAAGGTCAATTATACATATTTTGACATAGCTACAATTATAAGAAAAAGATAGTAGTAAAACATACGAGCATGGTTGCAGTGTGAGCATTACGTCATGCTGCTCAGCTCTGTGGCTATAATATAGCAGTGCACAGTTTGAACTCATTGTATTCAGTTTTGGTGTTGATAAAGTTGACAATTCTGCCCAGACAATGAAATTCACAGACTCTGTGTGTGAGCTATAATAACAGGCGAATTGGTTCATCTTGTTTATTTTATTTTTTTTAAAGATGTTTTTGCTGCATTTCTTTTTAAGACTTCAAAGCATAAATTAACTTCATCTTGGGCTTGTTTGTGATCTTCGTACATGTTGACAGATTATTGAGTAGTACAAATTGTTACACATACCTATAGGGCAGTTAAAATAAATAATACTGGGATGCATATTTTGATCTTAAGAGCTCATTACATGTATTTTTGGTAAGCAGTTGTAATGATTTTAATGTTGTACAGTATTGTGTTGTATGTGTGTGGAAAGGCAATCATATATGTTTAAAATACTGTTATAATAGCACGCTTTGACATAAACAGTCACTAAAACAGTTTAAGAAATCAACATGAGGTGAGTGATGTTTGATTGTCCCATAGGAGAAACTGAAAAAGTAGATTTGGCAGTTCATTCTCTCATTGGTCTTTCCTCAAGCGATCCCTGCTTCTGGGAGATACTGTGCTGGTATCCTACCCCCACCCTTTACGTTAACATGGCTTTGAAGAGAGGCGGGTGTTACACAGTCAGCCCCAGCGTACACTTTGCATGTCCCCTGGCTAATTTCCCCTCTAGTCCCGTTCCACTTGACAGGCGTTCTTCCAAAAACCATTTAGAAGAACACTTTCATTTTCCGCTCTCTCTCCCCTTTACCTCATCAGCTCTAAGGAACCATTAAGAGCTTAAGTGCAAGCAGGCATACACTACTGAGAAAGATCTCAATGAATATACAGTAAGTCTCACACCCCTGATTCCAGTTTAGTCATTTGCTCCCTCACTTCCCCTCCTGCCCCAAATTCTCCCTTGCAGGCACTAAAACAGCTTTTAATATGTGCATCATGCAATCCTCTCCGGTTTTACATTATTAAATTCATCATTTCTGTGATCGAGCAAGATAGAGTTTAAAGTAACTGAATTATTAAGAGTTTTTTTGGTCTATAGTAAGCTTTCTGTCTTGTTTTCTCTTGTTTTTTAAACTTTCTGTGTCTTATGCTCCAGAGAGCAAGATCCTGCTGCTCCTGTCAGCCAATAACTGAACCTCTTTTAATGGAAACGGAGGGCTAATGAGGGAGCGATATATATTTCTGGCTGCACGGCCCAAGTATTTTTCCAGTTGACATAACAGAGAAAAACTGCAAAACATCTTACTTTATCATCATTTAAAATGGCGGACAGTTGGAACAGCTGCTTGTATGACAATGCCAAGATGTCCCTTGGTGAGAAGTATTTCCACTTCTTCGGTGCAACAAACCTCTTAGCCCTCTCAGAGGGACAATTTCATGCCCTCTTCCCTCGATTGCTGGGTCATCCTCAAAAGAACTCCCAGGAAGGTTGTGCCTGGATGATGATGCATGTACTAAAATGTAGATGTGATTCTGCACCCTAGGCACTCCCTCCTATCTCACATGAAGAGATGCAGTCATACATACACAACACAAACCCCGGTGAGTGGTGTATTCTTAGCAGCTTCTGGAGCCTGATTTGGCCCTGGAGCTAAGACAAATAAGGATCTTCTGTTTTACTGGATATCACACCAAAAACAGAGAGGAGATTCTATAGTATATTTTTTTTGAACAGTTTTTAGACTGAAAAGGGGAAAACAGCTCAGTGGCACCTTATATAAAAGATCCACCTCCGCGTTTGCCCTAAATTGAATTTTCTAATCTGCTACCTGCCCCCCTCCTCTCCCTTCTTCTTGCCGTTGGCTTTGGCAGCCACTGTATACTTCATCCTCAGATAACAGTAGCATCAACCCACCCACCTCACTTGTTCTGTCAAAAACACACAAACATCTTGTTTTGCTTCAGTCTTAATAACTGCAAAGCTGGCACATGTACACACACGTACTAAAATGTGCAGATACAAAAATGAGAATAAGGATAACTCACTATGTCATCACATTCACTGCAGAGACAGGTCGAAAAAGATATTAACATATATACAGTGGGGCAAAAAAGTATTTAGTCAGCCACCGATTGTGCAAGTTCCCCCACCTAAAATGATGACAGAGGTCAGTAATTTGCACCAGAGGTACACTTCAACTGTGAGAGACAGAATGTGAAAAAAAAATCCATGAATCCACATGGTAGGATTTGTAAAGAATTTATTCGTAAATCAGGGTGGAAAATAAGTATTTGGTCAATAAAAAAAAATACAACTCAATACTTTGTAACATAACCTTTGTTGGCAATAACAGAGGTCAAACGTTTACTATAGGTCTTTACCAGGTTTGCACACACAGTAGCTGCTATTTTGGCCCATTCCTCCATGCAGATCTTCTCGAGAGCAGTGATGTTTTGGGGCTGTCGCCGAGCAACACGGACTTCCAACTCCCGCCACAGATTTTCTATGGGGTTGAGGTCTGAAGACTGGCTAGGCCAATCCAGGACTTTCAAATGCTTCTTACGGAGCCACTCCTTTGTTGCCCGGGCGGTGTGTTTTGGATCATTGTCATGTTGGAAAACCCAGCCTCGTTTCATCTTCAAAGTTCTCACTGATGGAAGGAGGTTTTGGCTCAAAATCTCACGATACATGGCCCCATTCATTCTGTCCTTAACACGGATCAGTCGTCCTGTCCCCTTGGCAGAAAAACAGCCCCATAGCATGATGTTTCCACACCCATGCTTCACAGTAGGTATGGTGTTCTTGGGATGCAACTCAGTATTCTTCGTCCTCCAAACACGACGAGTTGAGTTTATACCAAAAAGTTCTACTTTGGTTTCATCTGACCACATGACATTCTCCCAATCCTCTGCTGTATCATCCATGTGCTCTCTGGCAAACTTCAGACGGGACGTCTGGCACTGCGGGATTTGATTCCCTGCCGTTGTAGTGTGTTACTGATGGTGACCTTTGTTACTTTGGTCCCAGCTCTCTGCAGGTCATTCACCAGGTCCCCCCGTGTGGTTCTGGGATCTTTGCTCACCGTTCTCATGATCATTTTGACCCCACGGGATGAGATCTTGCGTGGAGCCCCAGATCGTGGGAGATTATCAGTGGTCTTGTATGTCTTCCATTTTCTGATGATTGCTCCCACAGTTGATTTTTTTCACACCAAGCTGCTTGCCTATTGTAGATTCACTCTTCCCAGTCTGGTGCAGGTCTACAATACTTTTCCTGGTGTCCTTCGAAAGCTCTTTGGTCTTGGCCATGGCGGAGTTTGGAGTCTGACTGTTTGAGGCTGTGGACAGGTGTCTTTTATACAGATGATGAGTTCAAACAGGTGCCATTCGTACAGGTAACGAGTGGGGGACAGAAAAGCTTCTTCCAGAAGACGTTACAGGTCTGTGAGAGCCAGAGATTTTCCTTGTTTGAGGTGACCAAATACTTATTTTCCACCCTGATTTACGAATAAATTCTTTACAAATCCTACCATGTGAATTCATGGATTTTTTTTTCACATTCTGTCTCTCACAGTTGAAGTGTACCTCTGGTGCAAATTACTGACCTCTGTCATCATTTTAGGTGGGGGAACTTGCACAATCGGTGGCTGACTAAATACTTTTTTGCCCCACTGTAACTAGACACACTGACACAGGTAAATTGTTTAGTAATTATGCATTTAATGTTAGTAAAGCAACTGACAAATGTAGCAAGGATAAAGAAAATAAAGGTAGGAAAAAAAAAAAAGGTAAGGAACTTGCAACAAATGTTTCTGGCCATTCTTGAACTGTAATAGCAGGCAGTCTGACCTCTGCGACACGTATGTTAAGTTAGTAAGCAACAGCAAAAAAATAGGTGAATAAACATATATTGAACCTCTGTCTTAATGTGACACTCATATGCCATATGCGTTTCATACCATTTACTGCCTTAAACTGAATCAATCAATAGATCAAAAATGAATGGGCAGTTCTTGTCACCTTCATAGTCAGCAGGATTTATTTCAACAACACCCATCTAGTCAAGAGCGTGTCTGTTTCATGCCAGAAGCCACAAAACCTCATTAAGTGTCATCACACAAAAAAGGGGATTTCTTTTTCTTTTTTTTTTTTTTAAATGAAACTAACTTCTTAAAAAATTTAATATTACTTAAAATTAAGCCACACAGTATGAAATTAACTTCAAAAATGAATCTACTTTGTATTGACTTTCCATTTGCCTGCAGTGCTAGTCTTGCAGAATACAGCAATTCATCTCCAGCACACTTCTTCATCCTGCTCTTATTTAATACAAGTAAATGGGTGTAAATGGGTGTGGAAGACAGTGCCCTAAAGCTAGTGAAGCAATAAGATCTTTGTGTGATTGGCTAAGTAGTTAATAAACAACTCACGTAAGACGTTGTCCTTGCTTTTTATTGCTGATACTCTTAGTAGTTTTTAACCAGAAACTTTTATCCGCTATTCTCCATTCTTTGAAGAAACAATGGTGTGTTGAGAAAAGATTTTCAAATTAAGTAGGAATGCTGGGATGTGGGATAAAGTCTGTTGCCTTCAGTTGAGATTTTTCTCAATTGTATTTGAGACGGTTTTCTTTGCAGCATTGTGCAGCTGAACAAAACTCCAGCAATAACCTAGCATGCAAATGCCAAGATGGAGAAATGCATATGGTTTGTTGGGATGAGACTGCTGATTCTTCATATTAGGTTTAGCAGAATACATTTACTCAGGTAGAGAATTATGAAGTGCAGTAAATACATGTGTCTTTCTACCAAACAGTGTGGCGAGGAGTGGTAGTAGCACAAAATCCACATGTACATTTATGTTGGGTGGCGGCCAGGAGCGGAGGCCCTGGCGGACTGACCCCCGGCTGCCAAGACTGGCAATAGGGACATAGAATGTCACCTCTCTGTTGGGGAAGGAGCCTGAGTTAGTGCGTGAGGTTGAGAGGTACCGGCTAGATATAGTCGGGCTCACCTCTACACATGGCTTGGGCTCTGGAACCAGTCTCCTGGAGAGGGGCTGGACTCTGTCTCAGTCTGGAGTTGCCCCTGGTGAGAGGCGGCGGGCTGGGGTGGGTATCCTAATATCCCCTCGGCTTGCTGCCGGTACGTTGGGGTTTTTCCCGGTGGACGAGAGGGTTTGTTCCCTGCGCCTTAGGGTCGGGGAACGGGTCCTGACTGTCATCTGCGCTTATGCGCCGAGTGGCAGTTCAGAGTACCCAGCCTTCTTAGAGTCCCTGGGGGGGGGGGGGGGGTGCTGGAGGGTGCTCCACCTGGAGACTCTGTTGTCCTGCTGGGAGACTTCAATGCTCACGTGGGTAACGACAGCGAGACCTGGAGGGGCGTGATTGGGAGGAACGGCCTCCCTGATCTGAACCCGAGCGGTGCTCTGTTATTGGACTTCTGTGCTAACCACAGTTTGGCCATAACGAACACCCTGTTTGAACATAAGAGTGTCCATAAGTGCACGTGGCACCAGGACGCTCTAGGCCGTAGGTCGATGATCGATTTTGTAATCGTATCAGCAGATCTGCGACCATATGTTCTGGACACTCGGGTAAAAGAGAGGGGCTGAGCTGTCAACTGATCACCACCTGGTGGTGAGTTGGATCAGGTGGCGGGGGAGGACGCTGGACAGACCTGGTGCACCTAAACGCGTAGTGAGGGTGTGCTGGGAACGTCTAGCAGAGGCCCCAGTCCGCGAGATCTTCAACGCACACCTCCGGCAGAGCTTCAACAGCATTCCGAGGGAGACCGGGGACATTGAGTCCGAATGGACCATGTTCAGCGTCTCCATTGCCGAAGCTGCTGCATTGAGCTGCGGCCGCAAGGTGGTGGGTGCCTGCCGTGGTGGTAATCCCCGAACCAAATGGTGGACACCAGAGGTGAAGGGAGCCACCAGGCTGAAGGAGGAGTCCTATCGGGCTTGGCTAGCCTGTGGGACTCCGGAGGCAGCCGACAGGTATCGACAGGCCAAGCAGAATGCGGCTCGGGCAGTGGCTGAAGCAAAAACTCGGGTGTGGGAGGAGTTCGGAGAGGCCATGGAAAAAGACTTTCGGACTGCCTCGAAGAGATTCTGGCAAACCGTCAGACGTCTCAGGAGGGGAAAGCGGTGCTCTACCTGCACTGTGTATAGTGCTGGCGGAGCGCTGCTGACGTCGACTGAGAAAATTGTCAGGCGGTGGAAGGAATACTTCAAGGACCTCCTTAATCCCACTGACACGTCTTCCGAGGAGGAAGCAGAGTCTGGGGATGAGGGGAATGACCCGCCAATTTCCGGGGGCGAGGTCACTGAGGCAGTTAAACAACTCCTTGGTGGCAGAGCCCCTGGTGTTGATGAGGTCCGCCCCGAGTTCCTGAAGGCTCTGGACATTGTAGGGCTGTCCTGGTTGACACGCCTCTGCAATGTTGCGTGGAGATCAGGGGCAGTACCTGTGGACTGGCAGACCGGGGTGGTGGTCCCCATCTTTAAGAAAGGGGACCGGAGGGTGTGTTCCAACTACAGGGGGATCACACTCCTCAGCCTCCCTGGGAAAGTCTATGCCAGGGTGCTGGAAAGGAGAGTTCGTCCGTTAGTCGAACCTCGGATACAGGAGGAACAATGCGGTTTTCGTCCTAGTCGCGGAACACTGGACCAGCTCTTTATCCTCTCCAGGATACTTGAGGGTGCATGGGAGTTTGCCCAACCAGTCTACATGTGTTTTGTGGACTTGGAGAAGGCATTCGACCGTGTCCCTCGGGGTGTCCTGTGGGAGGTGTTGCGGGAATATGGGGTGTCTGGCCCATTGCTACGGGCCATTCGATCCCTATACAACCGTTGCAAGAGCTTGGTTCGCATTGCTGGCAATAAGTCGGATTCGTTCCCGGTGGGTGATGGGCTTCGCCAGGGCTGCCCTTTGTCTCCGGTTCTGTTCATAATTTTTATGGACAGGATTTCTAGGCGCAGCCAAGTGGCGGAGGGCTTTTGCTTTGGTGGCCTCAGAATCTCATCTCTGATTTTTGCAGATGATGTGGTTCTGTTGGCTTCATCGGGTGAAGGCCTCCAGCTCGCACTGGAATGGTTCGCAGCCGAGTGTGAAGCAGCGGGAATGAGGATCAGCACCTCCAAATCTGAGGCCATGGTTCTCAGCCGGAAAAGGGTGGAGTGCCCACTCCGGGTCGGGGATGAGTTCCTGCCCCAAGTGGAGGAGTTCAAGTATCTCGAGGTCTTGTTCGCGAGTGATGGGAGAAGGGAGCCGGAGATCGACAGACGGATTGGGGCTGCAGCTGCAGTAATGCGGACGTTGCACCGGTCTGTCGTGGTGAAGAGGGAGCTGAGTGTAAAAGCGAAGCTCTCAATTTACCGGTCGATCTACGTCCCTACCCTCACCTATGGCCACGAGCTGTGGGTAGTGACCGAAAGAACGAGATCGCGGATACAAGCGGCAGAAATGAGCTTCCTCCGAAGGGTGGCTGGCCTCTCCCTTAGGGTGAGAAGTTCGGCCATCCAGGAGGGGCTCAGAGTAGAGCAGCTGCTCCTCCACATCGAAAGGAGCCAGCTGAGGTGGTTCGGGCATCTGACAAGGATGCCCCCTGGGCGCCTCCTGGGTGAGGTGTTCCAGGCATGTCCCACCAGGAGGAGGCCCCGGGGCAGACCCAGGACACGCTGGAGAGATTATATCTCTCGGCTGGCCTGGGAACGCCTTGGTATTCCCCCGGACAAGCTGGAGGAGGTGGCTGGGGAGAGGGAGGTCTGGGCCTCTTTGCTTAGGCTGCTGCCCCCGCGACCCGACCCCGGACAAAGCGGATGACGATGGATGGATGAATGGATGGATGGACATTTATGATTTCAGCTTAATGCAAATACCAGTATGGAAACATTGTCATTCACAAGGGTATCAAATACTCACATTTTCAAAGCCAGTAGCATCAGACTGATATTAACAAGGTTTCCTTTGGTATTGGTGTCTTGATCAGGCTGAGTGTTGGCTATATTAAAGTTCAACATTCCAAGGGCACTGCTAGTTATAGGTTAACTGGCTAAGTTAACTCACTGAGTTAATCCAGGGAAAATGGTACAGCCAGTGCAATGCACACCAGTGTCGAAGGACAAAAAAAAAAAAAAAGTATATTTCAGACTGGACCAAAGCAGCAGACCAAACGTCCACTGCAGGGCCTAAATATGCTGTACTTTATGGAGCTGATTCTTTTTTCTTCTCCATGATGATCCTTGTAATCGTCTTTCAAACCCTCACAATGAATCTTTACTCATTAGTTGGAGCCCTGTAGTGTAGCATTCTAATTCTGCAGGGAATAAGCATCCACAACTATCTTCCCATTTGTCTTATTAAAACTTCCCTTGTAGCACCTTTTGATTCCTCATTGCTGTTTTATTTCCAACTGTGAAGCATTTGAGTTTAGAAAATGTGAGAAAATAAAGGCTGAAGGAAGTCGGCTGGAATGAAAATGTGGAACAAGGAGGCACTATGCCATTTGTGCTATTTATATCATTAAGAGGTTGGTGGCTAATGTGCAGCCAGGCAAGGAATCCCATGAAATCACCTCTATGTAGGAAGAGCATGGCTGTAGTAGCATAAGAGGGTTTACAGCAATGACCAGTGTATCCTGACAAGCTGTCTGCGCTAGACAGACTGTACCCTATGAACCTTGAAACTGTGTGAAGGTAGTTTAGTCATAAAAAATACTTCGTTGTTCTCTTCAAAAGACATAGGTTAGAGTAATTAATTGTGTGTCAATAGTTTGAACTGCACAATGCTTTTTGGTTATGAAATCTCAAAGAGTTATTTTGGGCTCCAAGGCCTATCAGGTAAAAATAAAAAAACCCACCAATTTAACCAATTCAAACGGTTTTACATACATTTTTTAAAGTAAGTACAATATTATTTTTGCCTTCTTTATGCATTGCTTATATAATAAGGATCAAATAGGACTGCAACTTTTGTGCAGAACTGGGGGGGTATTGTTTTTTTTTTTTTTTTGTGTGTGTGTGTTGTTGTTTTTGTTAGGGGGGTGGGGGGGTGTGTGTGTGTGTGTGTGTGTGTGGGGGGGGGGGGGGGGGAGGGGGGTTTCTCTCCTCCTGCGCAAAGTTGCTGGTTCTTTCTCTACAAATGTTTAAATCATTAAAGTGTGGTTTCCTAAAGGGAACAGAAATATTTGAGGAGATCACATATTTTTAAATGGCTCCCTATAGGCACAATTTTCTTTTTGAAAATCCACATCCACCCATGAAAAAAGCATGTCTTAGTAGACCAGAATAATGCTGCCTGAAGTGCCTTTTCTACTCAAAGTGACCCGTACTAGTTTAAAAAGTTTAAATAAAATACCTATAGCCTACCTCACACACCTCTTACATTTATGTTGCCCTGTGCTTTCTATGAGTAATGGCTGCATGGCTACTGTTTGTAATAAATTTTGCTACTTAATTAAATTATCACTAATTGATCTTGCATATTATCTGAAGACATCCTCTGTGTGAACAAATTAATCCCACTTCCCGTCATTATATTGCTGTTTCCATGGTCCTGTGGTGCACCCTGTGTGACTGTGTCTTATAACAGGGTGAAATGGCACTTGGTAGGTTAAATCGTGACTCAAAAATGGCTGTAGGTTATCTGTCTCTCCGTGTTACCCATGTGAGTAGTGACCTGCGGTTGGTGAGCCCTGCCTCTTTCCCAGTGTCAGTTAGGCACAGCGACTCCATGACTTTGAGGATGACTGGAGCTATGGAGCTATTTTTATTTATTTATTTTTATCTAATTACATGCATGTATTATAACTGCATTTTCTTCCTCATTGTATTGATTCAGCACGGGTCCATTTTGACATGATAGCATCACACACCACCTACAGCTTTGTCATATACACTTCTTAACACTTTAAAAATGCATCAGATCTCAATAGAAAAAAACCCAAAACAAGACAAAAAACACATGCTGAATATCTGTCTATCCTGATATAGACCGGGTAGCGTGTTAGGAATGAAAGGATGCCACATCGTTTAATGAAAATAAAACGTGCCTGTATCCATGCCTCACAATGTTGTGGCATGCTCCTAATGAGATGACGGACAGTGTCATGGAGGATATCCTCCCAGATCTGTTCCAGGCAGTCACTGAGCTCCCGGACAGTCTGAGGTGCAAGCTGGTGGTGTCAGATGTGATGGAACAAATGTCCCAGAGGTGTTCTGCTGGAGCTTGGGGGCCTGACAATGGTTTAAATTCCTTCATCCTCCAGGGACTGCCTGCTTTCATGTCTGTAACATGTTCTCAGGGGGAACCCTGCTTATGACTTTTTTTGATCAGACATTCACACCAGTGGCTTGCTAAAAGCAACTTTGTAGTCCTCCATCAAAGTTAATGCTATACTTCCCTGATGGGTTGAGGACCTTCTATGGCCCTGTCCAGCTCTTCTACAGTAACTGCCTATCTCCTGGACTCTCCTGCATTATTAGTGGTGATCATTTTTGGATAAGAATGTGTAAAGTTAGTTTTATATTCTGGTTCATAATATAATGTACATTCAAGTTTTGTTAAATGTCACATTGAGGCTGTCATTTATTAACTGCTGAGTATGACACTGTCACTAGTAGTTGCATTTGGAGTGCTACTTGCACTTTTGCACCCTCTGGCAAGTGTCAACAGCCACTTCAGTAGAAAAAAGGGGAAAGGAAAACAATATCTCCTGTAGCTGTTTGGCAGTTCGTCAGGATAAAATCTTATTATGTCAGACAGTCAAAAGTGATTTGGAACATGTGAACATGTTTTGCATAAAACAAAAAGAAAAAAACACAACAATGTCGTAATGAATTAACTAAGCTAAAATACCTGGTAGTAAAAGGAATAATAGCCAAATTCCTACTACATTTAGATGCATTTAAATTTCTGCGGCCTGCTCTTACTATTAGAGACTTTTTTTTTGTATTAAACAAATTTTGTCACGGTTGATTAAGGCTCTGAAGTGAGGAAAGTAATGATGGATAGATATGTTTGGCTTGTAAATAGTACATCTATTTTTGAAAAATAGAGATAAAAATTATATGTCATCAAATTATGTATACCAATAGGAAATGACACGTAGGCTTTTTGATCGAAAGAACCACTGTAGATTCAGAGGAGGAAACGTGTATGAGTAATGCTTTCCCCTCTTTCAACAAGTACCAAAAATATAACTGAATGAACCATTTAGGCAGAGCCTGCTCCCATGTAATTTTGTTTTCTGCACTATCATGTTCAAACGCAAATGCCTACACAATATGGGAGGTTTTTTTTCCAGAGTAGAAGGCATACATGAGTGAGAAGAAATACAGCTTGTTCTCTGAAATAGTGAATGGAGATAAATTTGAAATTTCGGCCCCATTACACTAGTCAGTTCAACTGAATTGTAGGGGTGATGAAATCACAATGAGATCTTCTTACACTTAAAGTATATTTGCAATATATAATTCATATATAATATATATATATATAATATATAATTCATGCACCATAATATGGTGCATGAATCTCAGATCGGAAATCACACATTCCACAAGACATTGCAGTCAGTCTTGAATACTTGGCAGCAATGTTCCCAAATCTGTTTAATAAGTTTACTCTTTACACATTAAAAGTTTAGCTGTGGTTTAGTAGCTAACAAATTTCATTCAAATGAGATACAATTTTTTTTTTTTTTTTTTTTTTTTTTTTTTTGTTCATTTCACAGGATCATGTCCACGTCCCATCCCCAGATATATACTAAATCCTTTAATCCAGGATCAGATAAGTACTACAATAGTTCAGTAGACCCATCATATGAATGTATGTCATTATATTTATCTTCTGATTATTGTATATTTTTCAGTAAAGTTAAAATTTGTTTCCTGGAGAAACTGATGCTTTAACCTGACACTAGACTGTGTCTCAAATCAACCTCAAACTATTTCCGTATATACTGAGGTAAAACACAGTTTAAGTCTCCCTTAATCTCAAACCTTACCTGGTCTCAAATCTTCATTTTATTTATACCAGTGCTTCCTAGAAATGGAACAGCTTCCCTATCTGCCTTAAAAGCATTGTGTGGTATATGGATATTAATAACTGATAGCCTGAGATGATTTAAAATCATCTGACATAATCCTAAAATTAGCAAACTTTTTTTCTTTTTCCCTATAAAATTCCAAAGATGAACATATTAGAAATTGCTGCTTTACACACCCAAAAATTAGAAATGAACGTCTTTCCTTTCATATCATGTGAAGACTTCTGTCAGTCTCTTAAATGTTAGTGCATCAAAAACATTCACAAAAAGAAGGCTTGGCATAAAAATGGAATAAACCACCCCAACCAATCTGTACCACGTGATCACTTAGATCGTGATCACTTAGACTTAGTGATGGTTCTGTTATCTTTTAGGCATGTGTGACCGTTAATGGAACTGGCATGCTGGCATTTATTGATGTTTATACTGCGGACAGTATCAACACAATGAATTCAGGGTTCTAAGCCAAGAGTCAACATCAAAATTCAATGGACAATTTTCATCATTTACAAGACCATTAATTATAAACATGGGTTCATAGTAACCCAAGAGCTTGACAGTATCTGGCTGACCAGTCAAAGTAGGTCTTTGACTGGTCAGCCAATAATTAGATTACATTTACTTACCGAAGCATAAATCAAAGGCAAAGGGATCACACAACAAGCTGACTGTGACTACAGTGAAAGCATCGTTGAAGGTGTCTGCTGATGAAGGTCCACAATTTCACACCGCTGTAGAATCGAAAAGATTTTTCACAAATTTTTAAACATAGTTGTATATTGTGTATTTGTCCAATTACTTTTTAAAGCTCTAAACTTTGGGATTATGTGCTAAAAGGGCTCCCAAACAGTTCTTTCTATATTGAAAACTGCTCAAATTAAAGCAGAGACTTGACACTTGAATGTGCACTTCATTGTCTTATGTCAAAATTAATTTGCCAAAGCACAGAGCCTGAATAGTACTGACAAGTGTACAGTCTGGAGTATAGCGCTGGGTAAGCGGTACAGAAAACCCTCCAACCATGATAGAAATCAATTACTGTAAACACTGCACATGCAGTATATAAACCATAGCAGTTTGGTATTATGGATAAACAATGGGGTGTTTGAAAGGCTTAAATTGAGTTGACTTATTTCTTTTTTACCTCTTATAAAATGAAACTGTACCACTGCCTAAACACAATACAATTAATCATCTAAAAAGGTTTTTATCATGATCATTACATTATGAAAGAGTCCATTTTAATTTACATCTTTGCCTCTTACTGATGCCAAAACCTCCCTTGTGTAACCGTTGGCCAAACTACTGTCCAGATGAAATAATTGAATAATAAAAGTGTTTACAACATCTCTATCATACTTAATCATATTAAAATGTATTGTATTGCATCAGACAGTCCTGACTTGAATTTCATTTACTCAGTGACTACAGATCATGATTCCCTATTAAAATATTTATTAAGTCAGTTTGTGAAGGAAACACAGAAGCAAATTACAGTTTCTCACCTTCTCATCTTCAGATTTAGAAATAATCTGTAAGACTGAGCAAAGGCTCAGGAGACTTGCTGCAGGACAGTTTTGCACCATATTACATGAACTCACATATACTGTTGGTTCCCTTGTGTCACTTTGCTAATGAGTTATTCACGCTTATAAAATGTTGATTAATTGAACGGTCTCTGACTACATAATAAAACACGTGAACTCTGATTCAGGGTGACTTTCTCCCTATATTAGTTATTGTTTCATTTCATGATAATATTTCATAAAGTGAGTCACTGCAGTCTTATTCCCAATGTAAAATAAATAAATAAATAAATGAAGGTCTAAAATAGGAAAATGGAAAACTGACCTCCCGTTCGTGTCACTCTTGCAGAAATCAATAATCACGATTGTAACCATGTTACCAAGATATGACCTAGACAAATACAAGTAAGATGGCATTGGGGAAGGACGAATTAATTTTTAATCAAACAAATGCAGAAACTTGGTTGTAAAAGCTGAGTGTTATAGAGAAGAACTAAGGAAATGCCATTTCTGAGATGAGAGGATCTGCGGGGAGCCAACATGACCAAAGAAGAGCCCCTGCATTTCTAGCGGGGTCCCAGAAGACGTGTGGGGAAAAACGGGGAGATTTTGATTTAAACACTGTACCTCCCAGTGCACAGCCAAACTGTGTGATCTAATAACATTAATTCTATGAGAAAATGTGTCAACTGTCAGTTGAGATTTTGCTGTAGTGTTCCTAATGATTATATCCGTGTCTGGTTTCATTAAGCCATTGTAGGCACTGCCGAGGGCTTGGGGACCCATGTTTCTGGATCCACACTGCTGTACAAAAGTTTAAGATGTTCAGATTTTTACAATATGTAGCCTCATTTGGAAGGCATCTGATTTGCCTCAAGTGAATTTCGCAGTGTGGCTATGGTAGTAGGTTTAGAGTTTGTTGACTACTCTTAAGACTCCTGTATCATACAGTACAGCCTCAACAGAGACCTGGTCTCAACAATCTATTTGAACAGACAGAAGCAACAACAAGGCTTTTCTTCATAGATTAACTGGGAGATTAAACATTAACTCCAATTTAAGATTACCAAATTAACTATTATTAACCAAATTACCTATTAGCTCCACCAGTCTGAGAAGAGATATGGATTTTATGATGGCTGTAGATGCTTTTGCACAGAAATAAATGCTTGTTTGTGCAGCAAGACAGCCCACATTGTTACTGTGTGTTCATGACTGTTTAATAACTATTTGTCAGACTCTGTGTTTGACATGTTTTTAGACTTTTATTGTGGGAATCGGTGACAGCTGATAGAGCAGCAGACTGATGGCTTTGGTGGGAATATGTATCATGTTTTCTTAGAATTCGCTAGAGAGGGGGAAAAAAAGATTGCCTTTTAGCGATGCTGTTTGGCTGATTGTGCTTATTAAATCCTGCATTGATACATTCATTTGGAGTGAAACTCTACCAGTTTAACTGCACTCATCTCTGCTTAGGTTTTGGATTAATGCAGAACACCTGGCCGATATCCAGTATCTGGTACATTTTAACGAAAGAGGACTGAGTAGTTAGGTTGATGCTAACATTAAACTCAGGTAATTTCTCTACTTATAAAGCTAACATCCCTGATACAGATAATAGATGGTTTTCCTACCTCATCTTCAACTGATATCCTGTTAGACATCCTTGTGCTCATCCCTAGCCCCAAGGCTTTAAGCATTTTACTGAGGTAAAGATGGGTTTAGTACACAAAAAAAGAGTAGACCAAGGCAAAAAAGAATGAGACAGAACTGTGTCAAATATATGGGGAAGCTAAGACTAATAAACTGCTGGAACTGTAAGAATATATCCAATGATTGGACAGAGGTATGGGGGAAAATGCAGCTTAAATATACAGGGGAGACAGTTGCACACATGTGCAACGTGCTAGGGTGGAGTAGGCAGTGATGCAGGAAGGTGGCACAGGAGGGCAGTAAGTAGGGAGAGTTAGGAATCATGCCAAGCCTTCACATTATGACGTTATTTTTGTGCCACTATTCTGAGCACACGTAAAAAAAAAAAAAAATGTGAGCGCACGTACAAAAAATTTGCAGGTGCAAGTCAAGTGTTGCATTTTGAGGAGAAATTTATTTCAAGCGAAGAAAAGCTAAATTTGAGTGAACAACATTCATTGCTGCATGCAAAAAAAAAAATGTATTTCAGTGTTTGCTATTATCCATACACACACACACACACACACACACACACTAGCAGCCCCTCTCGCTCAGTTTTTGCATTTGCGCTTGCTCGCAATGTGTTGCTTGCGCTCTCAACATTTCTGCCCGTGCGCGCTCAAATCTTTCTGTACACCGTAGGGCTGCCACGATTACGTCGACTATCAAAATCGTCGACGACTGATTTAATAGTCGACGGGTCGTTTGAACCTTTGTAAGATCATAAAAGACGCAGGAATAAGTAGTAGGATTTAAGTGTAATAACGGACTGAAACAGAAGATGGCAGCACTGCATGTACAAGGATGCCAGCTGCCGTTAAACCCCGAAGAAGAAGAAGCTGTGTCCCAGAATTCATAGCGCAGCCCAGCTCAGTTTCCAACAATGGCGGCAGCTAGTTAGTTTTAATATTACTCTTATTATTCTTTCTGGGTCACAAAATAAACGTTTAACATATTTTCAAGTGAGAATGTAGCTGTGTAAACCTCAAATATCTGCTCAGTTTATCAAGACACCACATATTTTCAAAAGCGCTCCGACGTTTTCGGAGACATCTGTTACCCACTAGCTCGATAGCTAGCCGGTGAGAACACCGGACTCCCGGCAAATCGTTTTCAAACCCACCGCCGTCTTTCGCTACTCAGGTTAAATATATATAAGTCACTTAGATAACTTAAAAATGTTATTGTTTGGCTTTTTTTAGTATTTTATTTGTTCCTGAGTAAATCGGTTTGGCTGAGATTAAAGTTATAGTTTTTACACAGCTGAATAAACTTCAAGCAAACAACTGATCAGAATCTGAAAGGGTTTTATTGCCAAATGTTGAGCGGGTTTACAACATTAGGAAATTGCTGCGGTGCTTCGGTGCAAACATACTGTTATAAATTAAGCTTAAATAGACATGAAAATAAAAATGAGAATAAGAATTAAAAGTGCTAAGTAGATAGATAGATATATACATGAGTGCAGGTGGTGATCAGTGCCAAACATGGAATGGTGCAGTGACACAGCGTAGGGTCATGTGTTAGTGGCGGGGACAGTCATACGGTTATTGTTCATGTGTTCAACAGCAGAGGGGAAGAAACTGTTCTTATGGCGAGAGGTTCTGGTGCGAATGGACCGGAGCCTCCTGCCTGAGGGGAGCAGGTCAAACAGACTGTGTCCAGGGTGAGAAGGGTCAGCTGAGATCCGAGCTGCACGCCGCAATGTCCTGGAGGTGTACAGGTCCTGCAGAGATGGGAGTCTGCAGCCAATCACCTTCTCAGCAGAGCGCACAACACGCTGCAGTCTCTGTTTGTCCCTGATAGTGGCTCCAGCGTACCACACGGTGATGGAGGAGGTGAGGATGGACTCGATGATTGCAGTGTAGAATTGCATCATCGTCCGTGTTGGCAGGTTGAATTTCTTCAGCTGCCTCAGGAAGTACATCCTCTGCTGGGCTTTCTTAATGACGGAGGTGATGGTTGGCTCCAACTTCAGGTCCTGGGTGATGGTGGTACCCAGGAAGCGGAATGAGTCCACAGAGGTGATGGGGGTGTCAGTCAGGATGATGGGGGGGGAGTGGAGCTGTGTGCTTCCTGAAGTCCACAATAATCTCCACTGTCTTCTGGGCATTCAGCACCAGGTTGTTGTGGCTGCACCAGGACACCAAACGTTCAACCTCCCTCCTGTAGGCAGACTCATCCCCCCCGAGATGAGTCCAATAATCAGAAGTGTGAGATGCTCGAGAATATACTCCGGTGTCCTGTTACAGTATATTTTAGATAGCAAGGAGTTTATTAAACTTCACCGAAACAATCTGCAAATTTCATTAAAATTTAATAAACTATCATCTTGTCTTTATTTTTAGTTAGCACATACCTTAAACACTTAAAGCTGTAAGCTAATGCTAGTTATATAAGAGCAGATGCATGCTGGTGCAATAAGCTGTACGTTTTACGTCCAATGGATGCATGATCTGATTAGTCGACTAATCGCAAAAATAATCGGTGACTAGTCGACTATCAAAATAATTGTTTGTGGCAGCCCTAGTACACACCGTTATATTTGTGCCACAAAACCAGCCAATCACAGACTTGGATGCAAAAAAATCGGACTTTTTTCGTCACCAATCAGCTCGAAATGACGAAATGCAGTATCCCAGAATCCATTTCGTCCAAAATTCAAACGAGGCAGTGGCGGAGGAACACAGAGTGGCAGCGTTTAAAATATCACTCTTTCTGGTTCACAAAATAAACTTTTTAAGATATTTTCATGCGAGAACGGTGCTGTGTAAACTTCAGGGTGAGGATGCCAGTGGGTAACAGGCATCTCCGAAAACATTAGAGCACTTATGGAAATATGTGATGTCTTGATAAATCGAGCAGATATTTGAAGTTTATTTGAAGTTTGGCTGGTTTTGTGGCACAAATATAACGGTGTACAGAAAGAGTTGAGCGCGCACGGGCAGAAATGTTGAGAGCGCGAGCAACACGTTGAGAGCGCGAGCAACACGTTGCGAGCAAGCGCAAATGCAAAAACTGAGCGAGAGGGGCTGCTAGTGTGTGTGTGTGTGTGTGTGTGTGTTCGCGTGCACGGATAATAGCAAACACTGAAATACATTTTTTGCACGCAGCAATGAATTTTGTTCACTCAAATTTAGCTTTTCTTCGCTCAAAATAAATTTCTCCTCAAAATGCAACACTTGCACCTGCAAACTTATTTTACGTGTGCTCAGAATAGTGGCACAAAAATAACACCATATCACATATCCAGATCATTTTACTTCTTACCCACATTTTAGTGTTTAATTTTAAAATGACTAAATTCATACACCTTACACATCTTCACTTGACAGCTCACAATTTCAAAGTGAAATTGAGACAAAACCTGAAATTTCTTGTTTACAAATTGTTTGAGATTAAATTGGTACTTGAAGACCCTTTGTCAACCTTTTCTGCCATCATTCTTTTTAAATAAGTCTCCATAGGCTTTTCACACCTGAAATCGTGCAGTTTATGACATTCTTCTGGACTGATATTGTCAAAGTGCTTGGAAACGTCCAGGTCTCAAATGTTCCCTCTGGGTTTTAGTTGGGCCTCTTATGGACAAAACGAGACTTTTCTCAATTTAGTGGCCAAATTAAAATTAAACTGTCCGCTTTCACTGTGTCCCTATGGGTGAGATCCACACCCATAGTATCATGCTGCCACATGCTTCATCCAAATATTTCAGTTTCTGACTCAATGGTTTTCCTTATGCTCATACACAGCAAAATCTCCAGTGTTAAATTAACACTTTTGACAGTGTTATATGTTTAAAAGTAACCTAGTCAGTTTTGAAGATTAACAATGGCTAACACTGAGCAGTGCTGATTTTCTAACACTGGAAAATAACTCAAAATGTTAGAAATATTCCAGTGTTAGAAAATCAGCACTGCTCAGTGTTAGTCTTTGTTAATCTTCAAAACTGACTAGGTTACTTTTAAACATATAACACTGTCAAAAGTGTTAATTTAACACTCAACAGTGTTGTATTTAACACTCAGAGGTGTGGACCCATATAGACACTCTCCAGTGGTAATTTAACACTGGAGATTTTGCTGTGTAGATTTGTTTTAAATGCTCGCACTCATGATAAAGTATTTATTGATGGCAAGTTGTTGACATGGTCGTCCTTGTGTCAGGTTATTTTGTCTCTGCAGAGAATTTCTGAAACTCTATTAGCGTGAATGTGACAGCTCTTGGTTTTTACTCTGAAGTACGTCGTTTCTAGGTGCTCCTATGAATACTCAGCTTTTGAATTTATTTCAACCCTTCCCCTAATGTGTGTTTCACAAATTCATTGTGCCATTTTATTCATTTTTCTTGACACACATCCTTTTATACACACTTGTGTACTTTTCTAAAGAATTTAATTAGCCACAGTGGAACTTTTAATTTAGTTCTTGACACATCTCAAGGATAATTGAAGCAAAGACGATACACCTGACTATAATTTGGAGAGCCCTGGGGTTTGATTGTTGTAAATAAGAAATTGTACTTTTTGTAAGTGTGTTGATTATACATTACCAATATACAGATTATAGGTTATTTAACATACATTATTGTTTAGAAAAGTTTTAAAAATTGCTTATCACCATATAGTGTGATGTTTAAAAAAATGATTTGCGTGCTGCTTTAGCTCACGTGGTTGAGGAGATGACACATGCTGTGGTTTGATTCTGCTGACCATTTCCCTCTTGCTCGCTCCTTACAAATTAAAATAATAATAAAAAAAACATATGTACAAATGTATTATGTATATGTTGCAATTTCAAATCAAACAGTACAAATTCACTTTTCAAAGATGGAGGAAACATTCAAGTCAATAAACAATCCAGTGGGCTCAGTGAAGACAGCAGTTAATAAGGTTAAGAATACACAAAAGCTAAAACAAAAAAATCTCTAATGTTTAGTTTTTGTTTTTTAAATTCTTTTGTCACCATTTTGCAGTTGTTGCTACATAGTTGTTTGCCAGAAGTTGGCATATGTCACCGTTGTCATGTAGAGGATTCTTTGTAATCACATTAGTTTTGGTTCTGCACGATGAGGTGGAGTGGAGAGTAGTAGATCTTGTGGTAGGGTAGTTTTATGGTTCTGAACTAAGCAGTTTCAAGAGCATCCAGCTGTGCTTTCTATAACCAGCTCCAAGGTTTTGCTGAAATTTAGTAAGTAGTAGTTAGCTGTGTAACATAGTACCTTGCCACTCCCAAGTAGGCCATTTGATCAATGATTGTGAACCGATATGCTACTGCAGTATCATCAGCGCACATCAGTCCAGCAGAAACACATTGGATTTACCCTGGAATGAGACAAATGTATTTTTAAACTCTAAATCAGTAAATTTGAATTTATTTGAAAAGGGGTTCTATTTTATCACATGCCTCTATGATGAAATAAAAAGACAAGCAATTCTGTCATTAAGTTTTCAATTTGTTAGCATTTGCATTAGTGTTTGGCAGGTTTAACAGACAGCTGCAGGAGAAGTGTTGTTGAAACTGCTGAGGCTTTACATTCACAGATGAAGGACGAACGTTAACAAGTGTGACAAGGAGACAGAGAAAGTAACCATATGTGTTCTGACAACGGAAGGTAGAGAAAAGGGGAGTGAGGTGAGTCTGTGCATGCAATAGAGTGAAAGACCCTCTGAAAATCCTGTTGTCCGTGATGCAACACTGTTCTTTATTCTTCTAGTTTAAGTATATTCATGATTCAAAGCAGATAATCACTGAAGCTTTGTGTGATGAAACGTACTTCAAAATTAGTCAAATCTTGCAGTCTAACCTCGTCACACTTTCCTAGCTGGCCCTTTTGTGTTACCTAATGTGAGCAGCATTTTAAGGCACAGGAAATAATATTGGTGGTATCCAACATTTGGATATGAGACTCAAATGCTGAGATGTGAGAAGATTTTCTGTTTTAAGTCCTGCAGTGAAATAACACAAATAATGTATGACACTGTGGCCACGTCCTTCATTACACTAGCAGAACATTCCTTTTTGAGTATGATTGCTGAAATGATGCATGTAACCTAACAAGGTCAAAAATTATTACTTGCCTTATTTATTTATGTATTATTGTTTGAGATATGTGAAGTCAGATTTATTGCGTGCTACATAATATATACAGAGAAAGACCTGAAGGGAAAAAAACTGCTGCTTCTAATGCGGTCATCCATCACCTGCCTGAATCACAGCTATCATAAATCATAACATTCAAGCAGAGATAAACATGCATGTGCATACACTTAAATAAATATGCATACACATTGAGATATTTCATTAGGGGTGTGCTCACTTTGCTCCCAGCCACAAATCACTGAATCGGATGTGCTCAGGGAAATCGTTGAGCTCTACATATAGACCATGGATTAAATGCCTCCCTTAATTTGTACAAATAGAATATTGTTTGTTTGTTTTTTTTCAACTTCACATGACATAAGAGCAGTTTACTTTTACTTCTGGTTGTACTGGCCTACTTCAAAGTGGATATCTTTACTGTGCAGTACTATGCAAAAATGTTGAGCCACACCTTGTTTCAGGAGAACCGTTCTCCTGACTTTCTAAAGGTCTTTCAAAGCTTTCCTTGGATATTGGCTGTTTGTTTGTTTTTTTGTTTTTTTGTTTGGTTGTTTGTTTGTTTTTTACCCTTTCTGCGTCCCATCCTTGTGCTTGACCATTTTCAGAGGCATGTTTTTCTTTGTTTGTTAAGCCACTAAACGCTGACTTATGGATCATTCAGACATACTGTAAGCAAGGTTACCTAACTCAACAGATGAACCAATGTTGTGTCTACGAATGACAGAAAACTTGGCAAAGAATAGTTTTTATATTTTATCTTTAGATATTTTGATACTGGCAGTTTGTCACAAAAACACACCATTGGTTCCCATTTCTTGAGCTGAAATTTTGAAAAATGCCTATGATAACAAAGTTCTACAGGCATAAAATTGTATTTCTACCCCAACAAGGTTGATTCCCAAAAATCTAGTAGTAAAAAATTTGTCCTATCATGCCATGGTGCTGTGGGAGTCCCGTGGACAAGTGGAGGATAAAAGAAGCGGTGGCAGGCTTAAACTATTTACAGCAGATGATCAGTATCTGTAAGTCACGTCCTTAAGGAATAGAAAAAGTGCAATAAAGAACTGACATCAGTTGCATCTGTTGGCCCATCTACAGTTTGCTGAAGCCTAATCAGAAATGGTATCATGGCAGCTGTCAAGAAGTCATTCTTAAGGAATGAATTTTCTGTCCAGAAGAACTGGACTAACAGTCAATGGCAACAACTCCTATGGAGTCATGAATCCAAATTTTACATTTATACATTTCAAGTCACTGTAAACATGTATGGATGAGGTGTACAACAGTGAATGTCGGCAGCCTTGTGTTAACAAAATAAAATAAATATTGTATGCGCTGTATTTCCAGTGGTATTGTGAATCTTGTCACAATACCACTGTTCTGCGTTCTTGAAGACAGAACGCAGAACAATACGATCAGATTTTGACCCACAATACAGTGCCATCTGGAAAGCATCTGACTGGCAGAAGCTTCATTTCTCAGCTTGCAAACATATTGCCAATACAATATAGCATACCTGAATAGAAAAATAAATATAGAATGGAATGCGATCAGGCATGAATTTCTTTCCTGGATCTCGACATTATTGAAGCAGTGTGGAATCATCTAGACACAGAATGGAACAAAAGGCAGACAGTTTCTTTGAATATTGTCCAAGAACTACTTGGTGCTTAAAGAAATTACAAGGTTATTTCAAAATATGTACTTCAAAGTTGCTGTTTGTTTGTTCTTTTACATTTGTACAAACTCTGTTTTTGCTTTATATACAGTATGTGTAGTTGCCCAGATCCCAATATTTCTATGTAGCACTGTGAGCAACAAGTCACATTTGACAGACCTTGCTAAAAACTAAATTAGAGGTCCTTAATGGATGAATTTCAAGTCATTGGTGGAGAGTCTATTATTTTACCTTATACCTTTTATTTCTACTGAACACTGTTATATAAAGAGAGCATCCTAATTACTTGTCTAAGGAGCTTGGAAAGAAAAGCTTCAAGCTTAAGTTGCTTGAAGACGTTTCAACTCTCATCCAAGAAGCTTCTTCAGTTATAGGGTCAAATGGTGGAGAGTCCCAGATTTAAGCTCTGTGGGACTAACCCACCCTATCATGTGATTTCCTGAGGTCAGAAATCACATTATTGGGTGGGGCTAGGTTTCACAATGAGTTCACCCGAAACCTTGGCTGATTGTGACCTACACCCATTTTCACACCTTGGCTCATGTCATTAGGTAGAAGATCATTAGGGGGTCCATTGTCCCTCTCTGTGGGTTACTCCCACAGAGCTTAAATCTGGGACTCTCCACCATTTGACCCTAGAACTGAAGAAGCTTCTCGGATGAGAGGTGGAACGTCTTCAAGCAACTTAAAGAAGTCCAGACGCTTTTCTTTACAAGCTCCTTAGACTACGCTTACTTGGATGACTGAGAACCTTCACAGACACCCTAATTACTTCAAACCATCTACAGATATCTTTGTTCACAGTGGCTTTTATATTGTCATGTTCATGCAGAATAAGTGTTGCAAATTATTAACCAAGAAATACGATTGGTTCCTAAAGAATAAGAGGATTGAGTATTTGTTTTTGTTCCAGAAAGAAAGTCAGACTGAGGGCTTTTTGTAAGTATTCATGCTGTAGAGATCAAGAGCTTATACAGTGGGGCAAAAAAGTATTTAGTCAGCCACCGATTGTGCCTGTTTTTTTTTTTTTTTTTTTTTTTTTTTTTTTTTTACACAACTGATTGTTCTTTTTCACAATGGAATGTCTAATATTTTAAAAATATTCATTTATGCAATCAAATTTAGAATATACAGTGGGGCAAAAAAGTATTTAGTCAGCCACTGATTGTGCAAGTTCCCCCACCTAAAATGATGACAGAGGTCAGTAATTTGCACCAGAGGTACACTTCAACTGTGAGAGACAGAATGTGAAAAAAAAAATCCATGAATCCACATGGTAGGATTTGTAAAGAATTTATTCGTAAATCAGGGTGGAAAATAAGTATTTGGTCAATAACAAAAATACAACTCAATACTTTGTAACATAACCTTTGTTGGCAATAACAGAGGTCAAACGTTTACTATAGGTCTTTACCAGGTTTGCACACACAGTAGCTGGTATTTTGGCCCATTCCTCCATGCAGATCTTCTCGAGAGCAGTGATGTTTTGGGGCTGTCGCCGAGCAACACGGACTTTCAACTCCCGCCACAGATTTTCTATGGGGTTGAGGTCTGGAGACTGGCTAGGCCACTCCATGACTTTCAAATGCTTCTTACGGAGCCACTCCTTTGTTGCCCGGGCGGTGTGTTTTGGATCATTGTCATGTTGGAAGACCCAGCCTCGTTTCATCTTCAAAGTTCTCACTGATGGAAGGAGGTTTTGGCTCAAAATCTCACGATACATGGCCCCATTCATTCTGTCCTTAACACGGATCAGTCGTCCTGTCCCCTTGGCAGAAAAACAGCCCCATAGCATGATGTTTCCACCCCCATGCTTCACAGTAGGTATGGTGTTCTTGGGATGCAACTCAGTATTCTTCTTCCTCCAAACACGACGAGTTGAGTTTATACCAAAAAGTTCTACTTTGGTTTCATCTGACCACATGACATTCTCCCAATCCTCTGCTGTATCATCCATGTGCTCTCTGGCAAACTTCAGACGGGCCTGGACAGATTGTGGGACAGATTGGCCTGGACAGCCCCAGATTGTGGGAGATTATCAGTGGTCTTGTATGTCTTCCATTTTCTGATGATTGCTCCCACAGTTGATTTTTTTCACACCAAGCTGCTTGCCTATTGTAGATTCACTCTTCCCAGTCTGGTGCAGGTCTACAATACTTTTCCTGGTGTCCTTCGAAAGCTCTTTGGTCTTGGCCATGGCGGAGTTTGGAGTCTGACTGTTTGAGGCTGTGGACAGGTGTCTTTTATACAGATGATGAGTTCAAACAGGTGCCATTCATACAGGTAACGAGTGGGGGACAGAAAAGCTTCTTACAGAAGACGTTACAGGTCTGTGAGAGCCAGAGATTTTCCTTGTTTGAGGTGACCAAATACTTATTTTCCACCCTAATTTACGAATAAATTCTTTACAAATCCTACCATGTGGATTCATGGATTTTTTTTTTCACATTCTGTCTCTCACAGTTGAAGTGTACCTCTGGTGCAAATTACTGACCTCTGTCATCATTTTAAGTGGGGGAACTTGCACAATCGGTGGATGACTAAATATTTTTTTGCCCCACTGTATGGGCATTAGCTCCCCAGAAAGAGCTCCCCTGTTTAATTGTTATTGTGTTTTGTTCTTTGTTTTTCTTTGAGTAAAAATATGCCTGGTTGTGGTGCTTTAATTTTCCTGCCTTGTTGATGGTTAGAGGTGTTCCATTCATGTACATGAACACACAAGAGTGGCTATTTTCATACATAAACTTATAACTTAAAATTAAACTATATCCTTTGTCTCATTAACTTTATATTTCACAATTGGCACATTCTGTGAAGTTCATATTGTCTGCCTGCCTTTGAGGGACTTTGAGGGAACGTGCAACTTCACACAAACAGGGCGGAGAATTAGAACAGGGTAATTGGTGCTCTGAGTGGAGCAAGAAGCTTGTGATCCTTTTGAGTGTGGCAGGCATATGTCTGTGTTACTTCCAGCTGTCCTAACTGAGAGCAAACTAATTACATCATGTTTGCACAATGCTAATTAGTATCCTAATTAAAAACATAACTGCTTTAGCGGGGGGTGGATGAAAGTAGGTTCAGCTCTGGACATGTAACCTGTGTTCTTGAAAAGACCAGGACTTAGTCTTAAAAGTGCTCATTTGTTCACTGGTATGCCTATGTAGCATAAGAGAAACATTTATAATTATGAAGCTTTTAATGATGGTGTTTTTTTTAGTAGGTTTTTTCTATGTAATTATATACAAGCAGAGAAAGAGTTGTGTGAGTTTGCCACGCTGTTTTCAGAGTTTCATTAAAATTACTTGTACTTTTCTTTGTTTTTCAGTAAAAATACATGGATTTAAATTCTTTTTCTCGCATACTTCATCCACACACAAACACTATTTATTTATTTATTTATTTATTTATTTACTCATTTATAAGTAACTCAGTACAGTTTATTTATAGAATATTTTTCACAGACATAAAGTGCCTTACAATAAAATAAGCAAATGTTAGGAGTAACCACAATAAAATATGAAAGCTAATAGAATTACACTTTAGTAGGAATACAAAACCATATTTAAAAAAAACAAAAAGGATTTAAAAAAGAAGGCCTGGTTAAAGTTTTGAACGAGTCCACAGAGTCGAATGTATCTCTGCAAAAGTTGATTCTGTTCATCTGGACGTAGCGTTTTGTGGGAGAAACGTTTCGTCACTCATCCAAGTGACTTCTGCAGTCAGCTGAGACTGAAGGTTTCCCCAATCTTATAAACAGACATTTGCATAATGACTGAAACCAGCCCACTGAAAGAACAATGGGCTGGGAGGTCAGTTCCTTAATGTTAATTATGCAAATTCTCATGACCATTGATCAACAACCATTGACCGGTGTAGATGTACATAGACTGCAGAGTCCTGGCCTGATGAGGTAGCTTTTCTGTGTTGTGCCATCCGCTTCGCCAAAGGTTGTTTGGTTTTCCCGATGTATAAATCCTGGCAATCCTCCTGGCACAACACAGAAGAGCTACCTCATCAGGCCAGGACTCTGCAGTCTATTTACACCTACAGGCCAGTGGACACTCTTCCAATGATGAGGATGTACACATCTTGGACAGGGAGGAACGTTGGTTTGAGTGCGGAGTCAAGGAGGCCATTTACGTGAAAAGGGAAAGACCATCTCTGAATCAAGGAGGGGGCCTAATGGTACATCTTTTGCCATCTTACAATGCTGTGATTGCAGCCATTCCCCAACTCTCTGTGAATGGTACTCACGGCCATTGATCAGTGGGTTTTGGTCAGTGGTTGTTAATCAATGGTCACACACCATGGTGTCAATGGTGTGTTTAATAAGAAGTAGGTTAGGGTTAGGATTAGATAAATAGTCTGGAGCTAGTCGATTTAATGCTCTGTATGAAAGTATGATCCATCCATTTTCTTCCGCTTATCCGGGGCCGGATCACGGGGGCAGCAGCCCAAGCAGAGAAGCCCAGAGCTCCCTCTCCCCAGCCACCTCCTCCAGCTTATCCGGGGGAACACCAAGGCGTTCCCAGGCCAGCTGAGAGATATGATCTCTCCAGCGTGTCCTGAGTCTGCCCTGGGGCCTCCTCCTGGTGGGACATGCCCGGAAAACCTCGCCCAGGGGGCATCCTTGTCAGATGCCCAAACCACCTCAACTGGTTCCTTTCGATGTGGAGGAGCAGCTGCTCTACTCTGAGGCCCTCCCGAATGGCCGAACTTCTCACCCTATCTCTAAGGGAGGGGCCAGCCACCCTTTGGAGGAAACCTATTTCCGCCGCCTGTATTCACGATCTCGTTCTTTTGGTCACTACCCACAGCTCGTGACCATAGGTGAGGGTAGGGACGTAGATTGACCGGTAAATTGAGAGCTTTGCTTTTACACTCAGCTCTCTTTTCACCACAACAGACCGGTACAGCGGCCGCATCACTGCAGCCGCTGCGCCAATCCATCTGTCGATCTCCGGCTCCCTTCTCCCATCACTCGTGAACAAGACCCCGAGATACTTAAACTCCTCCACTTGGGGCAGGGTCTCGTCCCTGACCCGGAGTGAACACTCCACCCTTTTCTGGCTGAGGACCATGGCCTCAGATTTGGAGGTGCTGATTCTCATTCCCACCACTGAAAGTATGAGAATTTTAAAATTAATTCTCAAAATACCTGGAAGCCAATATAGAAAGTATAAAATTAGGGTAATGTCAACTTGTTTGCTAGATTATGTAATGAGCGTGGCTGTAACATTTTGTATCGCTTAGAGGTGGGAAAGAGATGATTTATCTAATATGGTAAATAGGATATTACAGTAATCTAGATGCAATGACACAAATGCATGAACAATTTCCTCCAATTCAGGGGAACAGACTATAGCTCCCAAATGAGTGTCCCCTAAGTGAGAGAAAGAGAGGAATGTGATCAAATATTTCACTGAGATTGTGAACACTGGAGTTCGCAGATGAACAAAAGGAAGCAATCACTGCACTCATTCTTAAAAGCTTTTCAGGAGGAGCCATAATCATGACCTCAGTCTTATTGGAATTTAAAACAAGGTCATTGTTGGAGAGCCAGTCAGTTATCTGGGATAAAAAGAGAACTAGGTTGGACAGCATATCCAGCTGGTGAGGCTTAAGACATATGCAGCTAAATGTCTTTTGCATAAAAATGATAAGAAATGCCAAAAAAAAAAAAAAGATTGAGATGCTGGCTAAAGCAAGGATCTAAAAAGAGAATAATAACTGGTCTCGGATTGAGCCTTGCAGAACCCCAAAGGTCAGAGAAGAGTTAAAGGAAAACTTCCTTACCCTAACAGAAAAAGCCCTTTAAGACAAATAGGACAATATTGTCAACTGCATCAAATTCTATATAATTATAGACTGTAAATAAAAAAGCCTGATTGGACGGGCTTTGACTAATAGAAGCACAGTGCAGTCTGTCAGCATACAGTGGGGCAAAAAGTATTTAGTCAGCCACCGATTGTGCAAGTTCCCCCACTTAAAATGATGACAGAGGTCAGTAATTTGCACCAGAGGTACACTTCAACTGTGAGAGACAGAATGTGAAAAAAAAAATCCATGAATTCACATGGTAGGATTTGTAAAGAATTTATTCGTGGAAAATAAGTATTTGGTCACCTCAAACAAGGAAAATCTCTGGCTCTCACAGACCTGTAACGTCTTCTATAAGAAGCTTTTCTGTCCCCCACTCGTTACCTGTATGAATGGCACCTGTTTGAACTCATCATCTGTATAAAAGACACCTGTCCACAGCCTCAAACAGTCAGACTCCAAACTCCGCCATGGCCAAGACCAAAGAGCTTTCGAAGGACACCAGGAAAAGTATTGTAGACCTGCACCAGACTGGGAAGAGTGAATCTACAATAGGCAAGCAACTTGGTGTGAAAAAATCAACTGTGGGAGCAATCATCAGAAAATGGAAGACATACAAGACCACTGATAATCTCCCACAATCTGGGGCTCCACGCAAGATCTCATCCCGTGGGGTCACAATGATCATGAGAACAGTGAGCAAAGATCCCAGAACCACACTGGGGGACCTGGTGAATGACCTGCAGAGAGCTGGGACCAAAGTAACAAAGGTCACCATCAGTAACACACTACAACGGCAGGGAATCAAATCCCGCAGTGCCAGACGTGTTCCGCTGCTGAAGCCAGTGCATGTCCAGGCCCGTCTGAAGTTTGCCAGAGAGCACATGGATGATACAGCAGAGGATTGGGAGAATGTCATGTGGTCAGATGAAACCAAAGTAGAACTTTTTGGTATAAACTCAACTCGTCGTGTTTGGAGGAAGAAGAATACTGAGTTGCATCCCAAGAACACCATACCTACTGTGAAGCATGGGGGTGGAAACATCATGCTATGGGGCTGTTTTTCTGCCAAGGGGACAGGACGACTGATCCGTGTTAAGGACAGAATGAATGGGGCCATGTATCGTGAGATTTTGAGCCAAAACCTCCTTCCATCAGTGAGAACTTTGAAGATGAAACGAGGCTGGGTCTTCCAACATGACAATGATCCAAAACACACCGCCCGGGCAACAAAGGAGTGGCTCCGTAAGAAGCATTTGAAAGTCATGGAGTGGCCTAGCCAGTCTCCAGACCTCAACCCCATAGAAAATCTGTGGCGGGAGTTGAAAGTCCGTGTTGCTCGGCGACAGCCCCAAAACATCACTGCTCTCGAGAAGATCTGCATGGAGGAATGGGCCAAAATACCAGCTACTGTGTGTGCAAACCTGGTAAAGACCTATAGTAAACGTTTGACCTCTGTTATTGCCAACAAAGGTTATGTTACAAAGTATTGAGTTGTATTTTTGTTATTGACCAAATACTTATTTTCCACCCTGATTTACGAATAAATTCTTTACAAATCCTACCATGTGGATTCATGGATTTTTTTTTTTTCACATTCTGTCTCTCACAGTTGAAGTGTACCTCTGGTGCAAATTACTGACCTCTGTCATCATTTTAGGTGGGGGAACTTGCACAATCAGTGGCTGACTAAATACTTTTTTGCCCCACTGTATATTCTAAATTTGATTGCATAAATGAATATTTTTAAAATATTAGACATTCCATTGTGAAAAAGAACAATCAGTTGTGTAAAAAAAAAAAAAAAAAAAAAAAACAGGCAGCAGCGGCTGTGTGTCTTCTGAGCGACACTGCAAAGCTGGATTTCCAACCAGAAAGGTTGTTAGAGACAGGGCTGTGGGGAGGTTAACTGAGCACTATCCTGTTCTGATTTTGACACACAGAATGCGCTGTGTGTCAAAATCAGAACAGCTGTGGTTTGGGCAGCTGCCTAGGTGCAGCTCTGGCTGCTTCAGACCTCAGATGCACGAGAAGAGAACGAGGGTGAGAAAAAGATGGAATGAATAAGCCCACCTTAATTAGGGTACATGAGTGAATAGAATAGATTTTGTCTGGGGGTTTTTTGTTTTGTTTTGTTTTTGGCTCTTTCAGGTCATTTTAATACACTTTTTATACATTTTTATACATTTTTATTTTTATACCACAGCCAAATTCTGTGGTAAACAATCAAGGCATGATTTAAATGCAGAACTTTAGGATCAATTAAAGTGCTTTAACAAAAGTACTGTGTTAACTGTTTAGGAATTATTTCCATTTATGTACATAGTCCCACATTCTCAGATTATCCAATTATACAAACCAACCTAATTTGAAATATATAGGTTTTTGTCTGGGGTTCCCCCCCCCCTCCCCCCACTTGGAATAACCTTAAATTCTCTGGACTTCATACATGAGAGCATCTATCAATTGCAGATTTTGACAGTGACTTTGCCAAAGGATTCTGTGATCATTCACTTTAGTTTTCTTTAATGATCTTCCAGGCCTTTGGGTGTTAACCAGCTGGCAAGTTCATTCCATTTTTTCCCTTCTTTGCACCAGATTGTTTTTCTACTCCTACAGTTTTTATATCTCTTTGTCTTTTGGTCTAAAGATGTCCTCCTTCGCTTGTATTTCATCACTATACAGCTCTTCACAGAGAGTTCCAGTGAACAGCTACCAAATACAAATTGGCAGCTTCTGATTCCAAATGCCTGGAATCAACTCGGGATCATTTATCCGCTTAATTTGTCCCAAGATAATAGGTGGCAATATAAGTGGTTGTGAAGCTGCTTGTCATTCAATTGTATGACTATGTTTGAGTGGACTTTAATTCCAAAACATTTAATAGAATACTTTTGTGAAATAGAAACTGACATCTGCCCACCACAGAGCATATATAGAGAGAATATAAATAGCATATTACAGAGGACTGATATTTTCAAAGAAATGCATTTTAAGTCACATTTTCTTTTGTTGATTATCTGGAATTTTTTTCAGAATTAACTTTAACTTTAATGGAAACCCATCCTCTTTTCATCCTGCACCCATATGATTTTGCAACTATGATTCTAACACAAATCAAATAGCCAAATAATGAAGTCATTTGGCAGCACTTTGTTTACAGAGCATGGTTTCAGATAATATTCTGCAAGAATGAGTAACAAAAACACCAGCAACCATACAGCCAATATACACAACACAAATCACTCTCACAGCACTCACAGCCAGTACATTCCCTCACAACATAAAGTGTCAATTATAAATCCTAACTAGTGATCAAGAATATAGGTTTTACAGGTGTGTGTGTGTGTGTGTGTGCGCGCGCGCGTGTGTGCGTGTGCGCAAGATATGATATAGGAATTCTGAAATCGGCAGTCACAAACCCACAGAGATGGGGGTTATGCAGTGGGTCGGTGTGAAAGTTAAGAGAGAGAGGATTTTGGAACTAGACTGGAAACTTTGGATTCGCTAGGTCTCTAAAATGAAATTATTGTACTGGCTTTCTTCTGACACTGAGGTCCAAATGCTGAAAAAACCAATCGCATGTCAGTGAACAGAGACTAAAGACAGAAGCAAGCCTAATATGAAAGCACTTCACAGCGTGTAGAAAGCTTGCTCAAAGGTTGGATTAAAACACCTGTCAGTCCATGATGAAAATCATAAAACAATCCTTGGAAACTCATATTGCCTTCAAAAAACTTGATTAAAGGTTTGAATACTATTAAAACTGTAGGCCTAGTAGTTGTCAAATTATGATTTTAGAACTAGATTAGATGTATTTGTAGCCTAAAAAAACTACAAAAATGTTCTGCGGTTTATTATAGCATCCCCTTTGTGCTGTTTTTGAAGTCTTTTCAGTCTGTTAAATTAGTGTCAAGATTTTAGCATTGCATTCTATCTGAATCTAATATTCATCCACACGTATTTTAGACTGTTAAAATTATATACTGAAATTAAATATAACTGATCATTCAAAACCAGCAGGCTCAAATATAATTAACCTTTATTTTCAAATCTTACAATGTCAGATGAAATGAAACATGACTTTCACCATGGATTTGATTTTTGTGCCAAGATCAGAAAGTACAAAACACAAAAATAAATACATAGAGATAAATAAGAACTGTTTATCAAACGTTGAATAAATACATCTGTACACACTTTAACAACTTGGTCATTTTTGGAACAACTAATTTCCCACTGCTAATCAAATACAGAAGGCCATAGAAACTCTTAACCACTAATGCAATTTAGGCATACAGTGGGGCTGGCGCCTAGCCCAGTTGTCATTGGTTGAGAAGCAGGGTATGCTGTGGACAGGTTGCTAGTCCATCACAGGGCTAATACATAGAGACAACCACATTCACACCTATGACCAATTAAGAATCAACTCTTAACCTTGTATACACATCTTTAGACTGCGGTTGGAAATCAGAATATCCAGAGAGAACCCATCCAGGCTTAGGGGAAACATACAAACTCTACACCAGAAAGCCCCAGCCAGCAGATTGAAACCCAGAAACCTTCTTGCTATCTTGAATTTATTCATAGCTGTGTAGAGTAGTGCAATACTTATTTTACTCAAAAAAGAAAGCTTACAAGCAAAGGGCTCACATTTATGGGCCCTGGTTGTATGCATACTTTTTCAAGAAATTATTAAGTCATACTTACATTGACTATGGAATACTCTTGTACAAGCAGGCTTCATCTGAAAATTAATTTCACTGTTATCGAGAGTGACAGTAAAAGATTAGAGTAGAGTAGAGTACTGGGGATACTTATCAACAATATCAGCCACAACTGTTTAGTACATGAGTTGGAATGTGGGACTTGATTCACTATGAATAAATCATGAGCCTTCATACAGTACTACTTTTGGGGACATGCTTTGTGTTTCAAAGTAAGGGCCTGCACTTTTATAGCGCTTTACTTAGTCACTATGGACCCCAAAGCGCTTTACACTACATTCAGTCATCCACCCACCCATTCACCCACCTATCCACCCACCCATTCACACACTGGTGATGGCAAGCTACATTGTAGCCACAGCCGCCCTGGGGCGCACTGACAGAGGCGAGGCTGCCGGACACTAGCGCCACCGGGCCCTCTGACCACCACCAGTAGGCAACGGGTGAAGTGTCTTGCCCAAGGACACAACGACCGAGACTGTCAAACCTGCAACTTTCCGAGTACAAGACGAACTGTCAACTCTTGAGCCACAATCGCCCTAAGTAATGCCACTACAGCAGACGGCCCTAGATTTCTGTGCCAGGCCTATTCACAATGTTACTCCTTGAGAGGCTGAACCCTACACATCACTTCTGTCCCCAGTAAATCTGTATAGGGGGACTGATGAGGTTGGTGCTACAAAAGCCAAGCCATCTCTGTCTGTGTATTCAGGGGGAACTGTCCATTTTGAAACCACCAGGATCAACGCCAGCTTCTTATGTCTTCTTTTCTGAACAACTAGCAGGACTGCACAAGCATCCAAGAGGGTGGATGGTTATGGGTTGGCAAGAGATCTAAAATGACAAAGTAGACGTGTCATTTGGATGATAAAAAAAAAAAAGAAATCTTCCTCAAATTTTTGGATTCTCTTTTGGACTATCTTATCGCCTACTGGCTTTACTGTGGACATTAAGTTTGTCAGTTCAGATGCCTGGAAAGGGCTGCAATGTGGGGGAGATTTTGTGTGTGTGTGTGTGTGTGTGTGTGTGTGTGTGTGTGTGTGTGTGTGTGTGTGGCACAGTGAAATAGGTTCTCTGTGATTTTCAGTTGTAAGTAAACAGCAGCTACACTTCTACCACATATTGCAATTTTTCAGTGGTGGGAGGCAGGGACCCCTGAATATAGAATTTATTGAGCTTTTTCCCACCTGTTTTAAACTCCGGGAAAGCTACTAGAAAAAAGAAAGCACACCAGCGTATGTGTTGCTTCATTGAATATACCAGTAGTTCCTGCAGAGGTTTTAACAAGCAGGTGAAGAAGTCAAATGCCCTTGCAAATACATTTTGCTATGGTTTTTAAAAAAAAAAAAAAAAAAAAAAAAGGTCAGCATTGCTCTCCAGTTGTCCTGCTAAACAATGGTGGGAAAGCAACAGGAGAGAAAAAAATGTCATTTTTCTACAATAAGAAAATACTTAACTGCTTAAGTGAAGTCCGTTTTTCTGATGACTGGTGACAAAACTTCTTCATTGCTGTGTAACGGCAACCTTCACTGTTTTTTTTGTTTGTTTTTTGTTTTTTTGAGGTGGGGGATAGGACAACCTTCACTGTTGCTGTGAAGGACGTTAATGATCTTTTCTTTTTTCACCAGTAGAAGTGATTTGAATGATGGAGTCTGGAAACAAAGATATTCTTAGACATCCAGCATGTGAGGATATAAAACGTATAGCTTTAGAAGCCACTGACCATTTAATGGCTGTTTGCACTGGAAGTGTTTGAAGAGGTATAAGCTTAAGTGTTTATTACAATAGCACTCATTTGCCCAAGCAATTCAAGAAAATCATCTTGAAGGACCATAATGAGTTTTGCAATAGCTCAGCTCAGATGTCAGTAGCCGTGAAGGAAAGTCTGCACTGTGCTAAAAAGAGGACATTTTGCATAATTGCAGTGCACAAATGCAAGACAACAACATAAAGCTCATTAATTAACATGTGGAAATTGTGGGCTTTTATCATCAGTCCTCACTTCTGCCATCACTCAGCAAGTTATGTGAAGAATAGCTCTTGAATACAGATTAAAATTACAGCCATTCTGACCACATTCTGTAATGTTCCAAGTTGTTTCTGGAATGCAAAGTACAGACTGTGCAAACTGTAATCAGGACCACTACAGTTCTGCATCAATTTATATTTGGTTGTGATGTGTTGTTAGGGGACCTCTTTGCCCATCAATGCACAGAGCAGGAGAGCAGCAGCAAAAGCAATAACAGCCCCGGGTGCAGAACAGAGAAGGCATCTGCAACAACAGACTTTGGATAGAGTTACTGTAAGTGTCAAAGTGGCTTGTAGCCACAGCAGCAACTATAGGCACACTAAAGCAACTTAAAAATGATATGTGCCAATTGGATGCATGGGAGGATATCAACTGAGTGCATTTGTGAATCTACCAGGATTGCAGGCACATCTGTTATATGCATATTTATGAAGATCTATTCAAGACCTTTCCATATATCTTGCTGACTGATGGCTGAAATTCAGTGCTTGTTTATGCATATATAATTGTATTTTTTTATAAATCTGTATAAAGTAACTTGTACACCGTGCCAGGATTTGATTATGTTTTACAAGATGAACAAATGACACTCATATTCTGCATACTGTTTGCAATGTGATAAATTAAGTCTGCAATACTGATTAACGGCAGAAATTACTGAGTGGATGATCTGATGGCACAGTACCTGATAGGATTATTTCCTTCCATTTAGGCGTGTGTCTGCAGAGAGTTGTGCACTTTGTCTCTGTGTTGCTACACATGTGTTCAGAGATGCACAGTCTGAGGTTTTGCTGCAAGTTGTTTCTGTTTTTGTGCTGTGTTGAAATTGTCTAAGGTATGACAATTTGTGCAGCTGTCTCCACTTCTTTCACATCCACCTGAGAGGTAGATAAAGAGTGGAGTGAAGACTTGTCAGCCTGTTTGATAA
The DNA here is from genome assembly GCF_965226115.1 of Aulonocara stuartgranti. NCBI lineage: Eukaryota > Metazoa > Chordata > Actinopteri > Cichliformes > Cichlidae > Aulonocara > Aulonocara stuartgranti. The sequence goes on along the minus strand of NC_138945.1, from coordinate 33,028,011 downwards.
CGTTTAAATCAAAGTTCTGCTCGGGGCATACTCGTCTGAGCCCTTTGTTACAGAGATCTGCTTCACACTGACAACAATCTCAGCTTGAGCAGCAAAAAGTTGAGCTGGAATAATTTTGAGCAGATTCAGAAAGCTTTAGAAATTGCTTAGCCTGTCAAAACTCTGAGCATTTTTTTTTCTTATTAATGCAATGTGGATTTACCTGTAGCCAAGTCACAAATAGGCTCTTTTAAAGGTTAAGTTGTAAAGGGTCTGAGAAAAAAAATGCTCAGAGGCAAAATTGGATAAGGAGGTTGAGTGTGCCTTTGCCTTTTTTTTCCGTGTGGAGATCAGTTCATAGCAGGTTAGAGTAAAATGTCAAACAAAATTCTTACTTATTTGCAGCATCTCAACAAGGTTGACTTGACCTGTGGGAAAGCACTGACATTTAAACTGTTCCAAATTATTCACCTGTGATGATTTCTAATTTACTTTTTCTAGTGTATCCAATGTGCTGTGTGATAGAAATGAGCCTTTTATTATCCCTGTATTTAGGTGTGACCATGCACTTATCCCCCAGGGTGCACTCTGCACAGGTCACCAGGTCTATCAGAGAATTAACATGGATAGAAAGACAACTGCTGAGAGCATGACCAAAAAGTTGACTCTGTTCATCTGGACTTTTTCAGTGGACGAAACGCTTCGCCACTCATCCAAGTGACGTCTTCACTCTCAGCTGACTGCAAGTTTCTCCAGCCTTATAAACAGTACATTTACATAATGACTAAAACTAGCACGACTAACGAACAATGGCAATGTTCGTCGATGAACCTTATAATAAGGTTCGTCCATAAAACATTTCTCCCACTGAAAACACTATGTCCAGAGGATCAGGAATTAACCTTTTGTGATTTTCTTACCTGGATGATTGAGCATGCATCAAGATACTCAGAGCATGGTGGTGTAGTGGTTAGCACTGTTGCCCCACAATAAGATAGTCCTGCGTTTTAATCATGTCTGGGGTCTTTCCGTGTGGCATTTACATCTTCTCTCCAGCTACTTCCTCCCACAGTCCAAACACACAGATGAGGGATGGATGGATATGTATAATGCAAAAGTTACTCTATATTTTTTTTTCAGGAACACGTTGTTCTAAAAACAAGAGTCTGGAAAATAACGGGGGAAAATGCTCCTCTTTCAATAACCATAATAATTCATTAAAATTGTTATAATAATTAATCCAGTTGTATGTTAATCATCAAAGAGTAGTAAACAGTTACCGACTAAAGTGAAAAATTTAATATTTTAATTTCAGCTTTAATTAACATTTTCAAAAAGAATACTTGTGTGCTGAGCTGCCTTTTAATCTTTGTGAGACATTTGGGAAGTCACTCCACCTCAGCCTTCCAAGTTATCTAAGCTTATGGGATTTCATCATCTGCTTAATTGCTTACCCTAATTTGCTTTGCTGGCACTGTCACAGCCCCATTGTACTGTTATCAAATCACTGGGCACTGTAATTAACTTTACATTGTAACCACCACCTCTGTAACTGGTGCAGGCCAACTGTTAAATGGTCTTCATTGTATTTTTTTTTCTGTTCTTGCAGAATGAGTATACATGTCCACGCCCCCTACCCGGTGCCTGGTTGGGAGATTTGCCTACCATCCATTAACCCTCAAACGGACTGCTTTCGGATGATGCAGCAAACCACAGAGACGCAAGGAGAGAGACATGCAGAGAACCCACCAGGATCCTACTCCCATAGTTCACATTTAAGGACACACTTACAATGGCATTCCATGCTAACAAAGGCAACCACGGACCAACACAAGGAGACACTACTGTCTTTTTTTTTTTTCTTAAAATTTTCTAATGTCTTTTTTTGGCCTGTGGTCTTTGGTCATTGGCTTTGCTCCGTTCCATCACATCGCTTCATCACTACACAGATACTGACACTGATGATTGTGAACATACAATCTTACTGTATGTTGCACAGTAGACCTTTTGATGAAAACTCATGAAAACTAACTGGATGATTATGAACAACAACCAAGCTTATTGTATAGATATTAACAGCTTATTGTCTCCATGAGGACAACGAGGCACTGTACAAATTCAAGATGCTTTAAAAAGTGTAAACCGAGCAATGAGTCGTCAATGAAAATGCACTGAACAAGTAATGGTGATCTGTTAACTAATTAGTTAACTAATCTGTTAACTAATCTGTGTATAATTTAAAGTGGGCTTGCATATTTTGTTTCCATATGAAGCATCGTTCTGTCATTTTTCACTTTTTTTACTTTTTTTTTTTTTTTTTTTTTTAAGAAAGACTATTCAAAGGCTATGATGTAAATGTGCCTCACTGGAGCAGAAAATTTATGGAACGAGTCACTGAGTTTTTAAGCACCTGCCAGTAAAGAGGAAGTCTGACGTCTGGTGGAAATTAAGTAAGCAGCTGGAATCTCCATTTGGAGCTTGTGGAAAATTGCCTGAAGAAGGCAAACTATCCCCCAGCCAATAACATTTGGTGAAGATGTTTGCTTATTTGCTTTTTTGAAATTATTTTTTTAAGTTGTCATAAACTGCAATCAAACTTTGACTGTCTTGTACGATTTGGAGGACAGCAAGGGCAATCAAACGCAAATGAGGGGATAAAAGAAAAAAAAAGTCCTATCAAGGATAAAATGTGATTTTCTGAAATTATAATGTCGTTAACGTTGTACTTTATATATATAAATATATATATGTGTTTCTGCAGTTTTCAATGACAAATACCAAAGAGCCAAATGGATACTTCTTGGCTTTTGGCTCTCCCAAATAAGAGCCATAACAGATCCAGGAATGGTTCTTTTAAATGAAATAACCCCCCCTCCCCCCAAAAAAATCTTAAGCTAGCCTCAACACCCCTGACGTACAGCAGTGCTCCATTACTGAATCGGGTTTTCTCATGTGTATAATGTGTATGTCTTTGTGGAAAAAAAAAAAAATCTTACAATTACAGTCTTCATAAGGAAGATGACTCTGAGCACTGCTTTACATTGTATGACTTTTGTTTAATACATGCTTCACTTTCCTTAAGATAATCAGCCCACCTCTCTCCTCAAAGGAGAGTGCAGATGTTGCTGTGTGTAGTTCCTGCGTGTGCTTGTGTTTCATTCGTTTTGAGTTTGACACACCGAGTTTTGGATTGTTTGTTTTGGACCTCTCGACATAACCTTTCTACGGCGGAAAATGATAATTTTCTATTGTAAATTTCTGTCCCTCCTCCCTTGAATTTGTTGATATTTAGTAAGCAGCTGTATTCTTTATTCACTTTCGACAGTATGTTTTATAAAGAAAATAATGACTTTATTGGTGAGCAATATGAATTGGTCCAATTAAAATATTCATTAATCATTTTTCTTGGGTTCTAGCTATGTGTTTGAGGCATTTTCTTTGGCATGCACTGGAATTTAATAAGCTTGTACTTGTTTCATGTCGCCATTCACAAATGGTGAAATCTGTCTGATTCCCCACAGATCCCGAGTGTCGATGCTGTCACACCAACATTAGCCTCATTAATTTAGAGAGCAGAACATTGATCTCTGTTTGACCATTCTGTTCAAGGTGATGCTGCAGGCCTCACCATGCCTCTAATTATGCTTCCTGTGTAATGTGCTGCGTATCTCAAGAGGGGGCCCTGCTTAGTGAATTTGCTCCACATTTGCTGCGCTTGGAACATGTCAGGCTGTCAGCTCAGAGGTCCAGATGGCCAATCTGTCGGGCAGTCTTTATACTCTTCTCTACCTTTATCCCCCTGCAACTCCCCCTTGCTCACACTTTCTTCCTCCTTTCTGGGTGCCCATACTTGAGTCGTTTTTAGTTTCTTTATATTATTATGACATACAAGGCCAATCCTATGCATAACAGTCTCACTCTTAATCCTTTCTTCCCCTCCATCTGCCTCAAAGCATCAGTGGACTCAAATTTATCAAAGGAGATTTATTCCTGATACTATCTAGCTATACAGATTATAAAACTTGTTGCAAATAAGTTATGTTTGAAATGGGTAAAAAAAAAGATTAACACCATATACTTCAATAATGTAGGTTTCATTTCTGGGCTGTTCCATTCGAGTGCAGTAGCTTCACGGAGCTGATGAAGTCAGCTGGTCATGTGTCAAAGTTGTGAAATTTCCAATGGGAGTGAATGGAAGTGTGAGTGGTTCATTAATCAGCTATTTATTGACAGCGCACAGTAGAGACAGACAGGAAACACGCAGAGAGATGGGGGTCGGCCTGCATCCAACAGTTAATATTTGTATCGATCAATACCCCAGTTGTGTGCTTAATTAATTAATAGAATGATCTAGTCCAAAAAAGAAAATGGCACGATAGAGGAACTCTTCCAGCAAATGTGTTGTGAAATTCAGGAGCACAAAAAAAAAGATATTCAATTTGCAGTTATAGAAAATACAAATGCAAAATCTGAGACTCTGCAACGGTGGGCTTTGTTTGCAATTATAGACTTCCACAATGATGTCTGAAAACATTTAAATAGCATTTATCAGGCACCAATAGTAAACATTTACCACAATCAAAAAAAGGGTTGCAATTTAACGTCTCTGCCATTTGTATTTTTAGAAACGCTAGACTAGCATTATTTAATTTTAGAGAAGCACTACTTTGAATGGCCTGTTCTTCTCTATTGCGTATTATACATTTCTGTGTTTGGTCATATTTTCTATATTTCTCTGTCGCCTTCTCTTTTTTCCCCCCTGTCTATCGGTTTTATTCGCCACTGTTCTCTATGATCTCTGTAACTCAGTCTCCGTCTCCGGTGCTGCATGTGCAGTGGCAGCACAGACAGGGCTGTATGCCTGAGAGCAGACACCATGCATAATTCATGTGATTTGGGCTCCCTGTTGACCCGAGTCCAAACAGTTGGCAGTCTATAACACTTGCACAGAAAAGCCCCAGGAAGAAGATGTTAAACTATGAGGAAAATACACTGATGCAAGATTCATCAAGCCAATCCCGTGACATCGTAAACAATGTAACATTCAGACATCATCGCTGTCATCTCAGGATATGAAAGAATAGCTTAAAGTATCTGAAAAACCTTTGAAGCAGCTGCAGTCACATACACTGCAAGTAGGACAATGGATCATTTGGAGAATTTAAAAATATGACATTACTCTAAGAATTTATGATAGCAGAGATGTCAGATTATATGACAAATGAAAGAACAAAACTGAGAATGTATGTAAAGGCAAATTTGAAGAAGAAAGGAGTCAAAAATTATGAGAGACCCTGTTGGGCCTTGATCTATAGTGTTTTCATCCATTGGAATGCTTCCAATTGGAAAAGAGATGCAAGAAAACATTATTTTTCCCTTCCCTGCTCTTGGTCGTCACTTCAAACAAATATGCCACTAATAAATTTGCCTAGCCTCAACCTGACTCACAACCGAATCATTCTTTTTTTATGTAAGGCATGTTAATTTGATGTGACACTGTAATCTGAAGTTTCATTCAGACAGTAGGATTTGTATTTTTTTTTAATGTTAAAATAGCACTGTGTCTGCTTCTCTAGGAATGACTTCTAATCACTCATAACCTCATATAATCTCCAACTTGGAGCACAGCTCACCAGGTGGCTCTCACTTTAATTACGACTGCTGGAGCTATTAGTCAGCGACTGCCTGAGAGAAGTGAGTTAGAAGCTAAAATATCGAACTCCATCAGTGAACGAATGGCAAATCTTTACGTAAGCACCAGTCACATCACTGCTTTCACAACACACCAGGAGTGGCGATCAGCAGATCATCTGCTTAAGCCATCTGCTCCTTGCTGGGGGACTGCAGGGTTCTCGTTGAGATCATCTTCAGTCATTGCCAACTGCTGGTCTGATATTTTCACATGCTTCCATCTCCTTTCTTTTTTCTTCTTTTTTCTGGGGGGGGAACACCATATATACCATGACCATGTATGACTGATCCTTTAAAAGACATAACTGAGTACATATTGAAATACACCTCTGGAGCATTTTCTTAGCTTCGTTAACTTTTGGGGCCCTACAGTACCTTTACAGTAACATAAAGGAATACCTCTTTACAGCAATTCCAAAATTAACAAATGTCAAGAAAATGATGCATCTCAATTAGCCATGTCTCATACAATGTGAAGTTAATGTGGGCTATTTTATACATCAACACATTATATGGTATGTGCATCTGTGGGGCATCATTGAAAAGCCACGCCTCAACAAAGCATCTCCACCCACTGCAGGGAAAAACATAATGAGCTGGAATGAATAATTTTAAACCGAATAATTCACATAACATGTAGCAGAAAGCTAAGATTGGAGGAGCTGATAATAATCATCTCATGGGTATAAAAATCTACAATCTATGTCTTGGAGCGATGAAGTGCGATGTAGAATTTGCAAGAAGCAGATCACCATAAAGTACCTGAACTTAAATGTTACCCATGAATGCAACTGGACTGAGGAGCAAAGTTTACACATATACACGGATTAAAAGAAGTTCAGTAGTTTAGATGGATTTATCAAAACGGGCTCTCTTATGACCACATTTGAGACAAAATATGTTTCTAATGTTTACCTGAGTATGAAATGTGCTGAGAAAATGTGAAGAGGTCAACGTCCTGTACACAGGGATTTTCCCAACAAAGCCAATTGTACAGCCAATAATTGTATGTGCAAGACAGCAGTAGACTTTACATTCTGCCAGCATATGAGCTTCTGCTAAGCCAAGAGGAAACAATAACCAGCAAAATCAATGTATCCCATAATATTCATGCATGAGCACAATAAACCACAATAAAACCTTCGTGTTGGAGCTGCCAGACAGTGCAATACAGAAAATTTAGGTCAGCCACAATAAATATTAAACTCATTATCAATAAAAATGCAAAAGCAGCACCTGAAATGAGTTCAGCATTTGTGCAGAAATTAATACCCAGGTCACAAAAGACATCAACCCACCATAAAAATGTACTTATTTATTTAATTTTTTGATTTTTTCATATATATATATATATATATATATATATATTTATTTATTTTTTTTTTTTTAACTAACTGTAGCTTGCAGCATCTAAAGTGATAATACGCCCTTCTTTGGGAAAACCAAGGTGTTGACAACAGCAGGGAAAGACAAACAGAGCCTGTTAGAGTATGGCAACTGATATGACTAACCGCCCCCTGAGGTGTACCCTGTTTCTTTTTCCTCCTCTAAACTGTTTTGTGTTCACTTTGTTAGCAGGCTAGGCAGCTTAATAACAGAATTAAGAGATTTATGTTGGACGATGCTACAGCAAATTTAAGCATGCACAGCAGAACAAAGCAGTGCTTTTAGTTTATCTGTGGACATGTGTGCTTGAGATTACCATGCACATTGGCCACACATTTTATTAAGTAGTGTTTCTGGACAGTTTCATGCTACACTGCGCATGCTCAATGACATTATTGATGTTCTCCAGAGTGATGGATGTCTGGAGTATTTCTCCAAAGCAAAGGGGTTTAAATGTTGACACAATTAAAAGGACAAAGTTACTTTAGGGAGGCTGGGTATTTCAAATGAGACTGGAATTCAAATATGCCTAAAAACACGTGGATACAACCTTGCATATTATTTGTTCCATGAAACTGAACACATAGTTGTGGTAGTTATGTCCAAATTAAATCAAGTTTACCAGTAATCAAAGATGAAAACAATAATCAAAATCTTGTACAATAAATGAACTAAATGCCGTGATAAGATTCATAGTCATGACTTGCACAAAGATGCTTAAGAATAAAATGAGGTGGGGTTTTTTTTTTTGATTTTATACAGTGAGAGCTCTTCAAAAGTCTAGGGTTTGCAACTTCAAAAGCTGAGCTCTCTGTGGAAACACTAAGAGACTTATATGGGCTGACCTAAAAGGTCAAGGCCTTCTAGTCCATTTAAAGCTTGCAAAACAAGCAGGAGAAGCCCTTCAGCCAGTTCTGAGTTAAAATGAAAGCCAGCAATGAGAATGAAGCACAAGGATAAGGACCTGCCAGTTCCTTGAACAGAAAGCAGATAAGCAGCATTTATACATACAGTGGGGCAAAAAAGTATTTAGTCAGCCACCGATTGTGCAAGTTCCCCCACTTAAAATGATGACAGAGGTCAGTAATTTGCACCAGAGGTACACTTCAACTGTGAGAGACAGAATGTGAAAAAAAAATCCATGAATCCACATGGTAGGATTTGTAAAGAATTTATTCGTAAATCAGGGTGGAAAATAAGTATTTGGTCAATAACAAAAATACAACTCAATACTTTGTAACATAACCTTTGTTGGCAATAACAGAGGTCAAACGTTTACTATAGGTCTTTACCAGGTTTGCACATACAGTAGCTGGTATTTTGGCCCATTCCTCCATGCAGATCTTCTCGAGAGCAGTGATGTTTTGGGGCTGTCGCCGAGCAACACGGACTTTCAACTCCCGCCACAGATTTTCTATGGGGTTGAGGTCTGGAGACTGGCTAGGCCACTCCAGGACTTTCAAATGCTTCTTACGGAGCCACTCCTTTGTTGCCCGGGCGGTGTGTTTTGGATCATTGTCATGTTGAAAGACCCAGCCTCGTTTCATCTTCAAAGTTCTCACTGATGGAAGGAGGTTTTGGCTCAAACTCTCACGATACATGGCCCCATTCATTCTGTCCTTAACACGGATCAGTCGTCCTGTCCCCTTGGCAGAAAAACAGCCCCATAGCATGATGTTTCCACCCCCATGCTTCACAGTAGGTATGGTGTTCTTGGGATGCAACTCAGTATTCTTCTTCCTCCAAACACGACGAGTTGAGTTTATACCAAAAAGTTCTACTTTGGTTTCATCTGACCACATGACATTCTCCCAATCCTCTGCTGTATCATCCATGTGCTCTCTGGCAAACTTCAGACGGGCCTGGACATGCACTGGCTTCAGCAGCGGAACACGTCTGGCACTGCGGGATTTGATTCCCTGCCGTTGTAGTGTGTTACTGATGGTGACCTTTGTTACTTTGGTCCCAGCTCTCTGCAGGTCATTCACCAGGTCCCCCTGTGTGGTCCTGGGATCTTTGCTCACCGTTCTCATGATCATTTTGACCCCACGGGATGAGATCTTGCGTGGAGCCCCAGATCGAGGGAGATTATCAGTGGTCTTGTATGTCTTCCATTTTCTGATGATTGCTCCCACAGTTGATTTTTTCACACCAAGCTGCTTGCCTATTGTAGATTCACTCTTCCCAGTCTGGTGCAGGTCTACAATACTTTTCCTGGTGTCCTTCGAAAGCTCTTTGGTCTTGGCCATGGCGGAGTTTGGAGTCTGACTGTTTGAGGCTGTGGACAGGTGTCTTTTATACAGATGATGAGTTCAAACAGGTGCCATTCATACAGGTAACGAGTGGGGGACAGAAAAGCTTCTTACAGAAGACGTTACAGGTCTGTGAGAGCCAGAGATTTTCCTTGTTTGAGGTGACCAAATACTTATTTTCCACCCTAATTTACGAATAAATTCTTTACAAATCCTACCATGTGAATTCATGGATTTTTTTTTCACATTCTGTCTCTCACAGTTGAAGTGTACCTCTGGTGCAAATTACTGACCTCTGTCATCATTTTAGGTGAGGGAACTTGCACAATCGGTGGCTGACTAAATACTTTTTTGCCCCACTGTAAGTCAGTACCCCAATCAGTCACATCGGTTAACTCCCACAAACAAAACTGTATATACAATCTACTGTATATTACACTCAAGTGACTGCAGTAATAATGGGCAACACAGTGGTTAATTGTTAGAACAACCATATGTAATCAGTCTCAAGGAAAGCTAAGCAAAAAAGCTTTGATTAGCAGTTAGTATGCCCCAGATAACTAGCTGTTATGCACTTTCACATAAATAAGAGGATTGTTCATCACAATGATCAACTTCTCAATTTTGATGCGGAATAAACTAGATGTTTGAATGCCCTTGAATGAATAGCAGCAGAGTTGGGAAGTAATAAAGTATAAATACTAAATCGCTATACTTAAGTAGAATTTTAAAGTATCTGTTTTTTACTTCTTAATTTCAATCCCTACGAACACAAAACTGTTCCTGTGTGTTTGTAGAGGTGGGAATCACCATACATCCCACGATACGATATTATCACAATACTTAACGCACGATACGATATTATTGCAATTTTTTGAAAATATTTTGCGATATTCAGATTCTGTACATAAAGGTAAACTTTATCAATATTCATTTTATCTAACATCAAAGTCTCACACTCAGTCTTTCTCTCATTTCAGTCAGTTTTATTGTTGACAAACTGAACGGTTTGTATTACAGTCTAGTCCAACTTAACTGAATGCAACCATCTGGTACAATTATAGCTATTCTGAACTATGCAATTTATGAAAAATATGCAGCCCCTTCAGCAACTGAAGAATTTGAAAGTAAATTAAAACAAAATATAATTTTACATTAAATAAAAAAGTTTTAAACTTAAAATAAAACATGTTTATTGCTGCCAAAAAAAAGTTAAACACATTTGGACAGTGTCAGGATTCTTGCTCAGAAAAAGGATCGACATGCTCTGACTTCCAGTCCACAAAAACTTTTTTTGTAACAAAATATCGATTTCTGCTGTCCCTGTATCGACACATTATTAGCAAATAAAATATCACGATACTACACAGTATCGATTTTTCCCCCACCCCTAGTAGTTTGCCACACAATGTCTGCTAGCTAAAGGTATAACTGCTTAATTTCCCAGGGAGACAAAAAAAGAAAAAGAATTAACTTCACTCACAAATGAAAGAAGATGTAAGAAAGAAAGGACAGGAGAATAAGAAGAGAATTTTTTGTCAAAGGTAGGTGCTCAGTGACATTCATTAAATTTGAAAATTAAATCTTACATTTAATGTTCTAATTCATTCTAGGGGTTTGGAGATCAGCCTTGATAGCTCATGAAATATCTGGTTATGTCTTATTGAATTCAGTTCAAATCACAAAAAGCAATGTATCTCAGCAGGCAATGTAGGGAAGAGTGAACAGACCTTTGTTTTTGTTTTTTTACTTTTAAATCTTTTGATTGGTTTGTTTCTGCCTGTGTTCTAAATAATACATGTTCATGGCGTGCAAATTCATTAGAATTTAACTTAAAGTTTGTATTCTGTTATATTAATATTGGTTTTATTATCATGTTAATATGAAAGATGAGGATTTAGTTAAATTTGTAAAAAATAAAAATTTTAAATTAAATTAAAATTTAAAACTAAATTATAAATAGGTGCCAGAACAGCTACTTTTTACTTTTATGGATTGAATCAATTTCACAGCCTTCTTTACTTACTACTTATTAGTTGATACTTTACTTAAAATTTAGTTCATTCATCTCAAGGCATATTGTAAGGTAAAGACACTATAGTAATGTAAAGAAAACCCCAATAATGAGACAATGATTATGAGCAAGCACTTGGCAACAGTGGTTAGGAAAAACTCCCTTTTAACAGGAAGGAACCTCTGGCACCACATGGGGGTGGGGCAGACATCTGCCATAATTAAATTGGGTTGAGGGCAAAAGAAGAGAGCAGAGGAGACAAAAATCCAAAATCCTGTATACATAGAGGGTGAAAAGAGGTAAGTATCACAGAAATTTTCAGTTTAACAGGGAACCAATGAACAGTATGGGAGAAATGTCTCTTTCTCCCTGCAGCATTTGGGATCAGTTGAAGTATTTGTTGAACTTTTAGAGCAACCTGACAGTAATAAATACAGTAGTCCAGCCTAGAAGTATTAAATGCATAAACGAATTTTTCAGTATCACTCTGATTAAGAATTTTTTTCTAATTATAGAAATATTGCACAAATGCAAGAAAGCAGTCCTACATATTTGTTTATCAAGCACACTGAGACACATATTATGGTAAAAAAAAAAAAAAAAAAGCATTAAATATCTCTCATAGTGTCATGGGAAGCCAAGGTAAAGCTATCCAGTGTAAGTATCTGGTATGTTTCTAAGAATTTTAGGGAAGCATTAGGGCCTTGATGTCTTTAAGATATTCCTCTAGTACTTAGAGCCCCGAGAGCAGCCATTTGGCTGTAGGGACTTAGTTTCATTTGGCTGTAGTGCTTAGAACATGCATACAGCATGTTCTAAGCACAAAAATCAAAACAAATGTCATCCATAGTCTTCACTTATGTTGTTTCTGTATTTTGATGAATTCTGAATCCTGACTGAGACTCTTCAAATAAACCAACCCTCTGCACCTAATCATTTGGCCTTTTTAGAACTAGTTTTCAAGGATTTTAGACATAAAAGGAAGATGGGAATAGGGATTGACCTATAATTACCTGTAACAGCTGAGATTGATCATATTTAAGATAAAAGTATTAATTAATGGTATGAATTCTTTGACCAGTATTGTAGGAATGGGGTCTAATAGACCCCATGGTTTGGAGTATTTAGATCAGATTGGCTGGAACCTCCACTGGTACTTAAATAATTAAGCTAGTCACCATAAGCAGCACAAGCAAACTCCAGAGATAGATCTGTTATTCACTTTGGTAATCCATGACCCTTAACCTTAAATAACTGCAACCTGAAGAACTGTTTTAAACAAAGACAAAAGGCCAATATGATAATTCAGTTTGTAGGACATATTCTTAACAAAAAAAGAAGTAAAATGATTACAAAAAAACATACAAAAGGGGGGGAGATGTATCACTACTTTGTATAAGTTCACACTTGAAGACTCAACTGAAGATTACAGTAACAGAAAAAAAATCCAATGGTGACATCTAGCACATTTTTAAAGCCAACAGAGATTTTTGTTTTAATTCTCACATTCAATACCTGATATTATGTCCCACCACTGTGCAATGTCACCCAGGGGATTTATACAATTGATTATCTGCTAAAGTGTGCAGGTTTAAGAGAGCTGGGTATTTTCCACATAGCAATGATGTTCCCAAACACACTGGGATCAATGAGATGTATCTCCTGAGGGAAAGATATTAAGCATAAATGCAGCCAAAGATCGAATCCTATGAATGAGAGAGAGCATAATTGTGGAGCTGCTCCTACTTCCTATTTTATGAGTTAGGCTAAAAGAATTTCATGTATTTGAGATGAAAAAATGGACTGAGTGGATACTATGAAGAGACAGCCTCGGTCAGTCTTTGACACACCAGACTAAAGAGTATTAGAAATAAGAACCAAGACAAAAACACACTACTGTGCAAACCTTTGAGCTACCACACCAATCATTTCTTCATATTTCGCTGACACATGAGCAAACGTACATGGAAATAAAGCATATGTCAAAACAGAGCTTGTGCAACTCTAAAAACATTGAAAGCCCATGTTCTATATGCCTTCCTTTATTCGTCTCTGTTAGAGAAGAGCATTGTTAGAATTTTTCTAAATAGTCTTCAAGAACAAATACTCTGAGTTTCTTAAAAGACAACGTTCTTCTCTCACTGTTGTCTGCTCTTGGTTCTGTTCAGTGTCAAGATGAACAAAGATTGCTTCAAGAATGTTAAGGCGTGAGCTCTGCGGAGCCCAATTCATAGTTTTCCATTATGTTTTTTTTTTTTTTTTCATGGATAGCGTAATGCCTTTTTGCTTTTTTGAATGACAAATGAAATGGGCTGGAAATGCTCTTTTTTCTCTCAGCAAAACGTGCTTTTCTTCTTCTTTTTTTTTTTTTGCTTTAACTAGTTTAAAATGCTTGTTAAAAAAAAGCCAAATGACTATAACAAATAAATATCCCCTCAAAAACTGTAACTATCTACTTTACCATTTAATTTGGCATTCTGTCTTTTTCTTTAGGGTTGTAGGGACCCTATCTCACACACTTAGATAAGTGGTAATCTGTTTTTCACAAGCCACACATGAATGCAAATGAATATGTTGCTGTTATATGTTTTTGCCTCACATTATTTTCACACATTTCTCAAAGCAGCTTGAGACCACTCCCTACTGAATCACCCACCAACATATATAATAAAGTAAAGAATATTATTTATAGGTACCCTTACATCATGTCAATATGGTCCAAAATCTCGATTTTCAACACATTACTTAATCTAATCTGAGAAGAATTAACAAAAGGGCTCCAACTTGGTTCTAGCAAAGTGTCCAATACCTAACAAAGTGGTAAGTGCGTATATTAATTTAACTTGCTATCACCTTACTAACGATAGTTTTAAAGTATCAAGTTGTGGTGAAACCTACATTTTACATCGTTTTGAAACATTTCTCATCATTTGTAAATTATTACAAAATCTCTCTTGTAGCTGAAAAGGTGCTAATTGGTATTGAACTTGATGTACCTTCTTAAGTTGTTGTTTATATTTGCAAAACAGAAGGAAACTGAAACTGAAACAGTACGACGATGACTGCTTTGTGATTTCTCTGAGTGAACAACTACAGTACGGTATCCATCCATTTTTAATTTTTTTTTACTTCTGTATATATTTATATGAGAATTAAATTAAATTGTATTGAATAAAAGGAGAAAGTAATACATCTTCATGCGTGGGACTTACATGTACCTAAGGATAGAACGTTGGATTTGTTAATGGGATTTCCCCAACAGGTGAAAATTAATGTGACAGGAAGTGAGTGGATGGGGCGCTTTAGTTTTCAAGCCGGCTGACTGAGACGACAGACTTGTAAAATTGTTTTCCTGTGACACAAAGTCTGTGCCAAATACAAAGGCATTCTCTGTAGCACATGAAGGAGGAGCTGGGACCCAGGCTGGAGCAAAAAAGGGAAAGAAAACCAACCATTTGTAATCGCGACATCTGTCAGTTCAAGCTAAAAGCTAAACAATGTTTTCTTTAGCGACAGGTGTTCCTTCACTCTCTCGTGCTGCTTTACGTCGAGCTCTGTCAACTCTCCGATGATGATGGCCTCAGTTATAATCAAGTCATTTTGAAGATTATGCCCTTGTTAAAGACAGGGGTGGGATCTGTAGATTTCATTATGAGGACAGATGGTAGCAAACGCTGTTCACCCTAATGCAGCATTCAAAGATCTCTTTCCTCGACTTCCACATAAGAAATAAGTTATGATTCAGTCTCACAGTGAACATGGTTTAATTCACAGAAGGCCAAGTTACTGCAGCTGGCCTTCGAGAGAACTTACCGCAAGTGCACTAATGAGTGGAGAGATGCTATCTTCACACGGCTTAACTGAGACTTTGTCCGCCTTCAGCTATTTCAAGGGTGAGTGAAGCTTATTTTTACCCGTTGGCATTATTGTGCTTCTGTTCTTCTGCGGCTTAATTTGTATATGGCTCACAAACACGGCGCTTTCTTGTTTAGTCCATGCTGTCACTGTCCGTGGTGCTAAATGCGCAGGCAGTGAGTGTTTTTATTTCTGTGCTTTGTCAGTATCTAATTTCCTCGTGTATTCATGAATGACAATTCATTCCGAATCCCCTTGAATGCTTGGCAGCACGGTCACTTCTTTTGGTCTAGTTGCCTGGGTTGCTGTCTATACACCCAGTTGCTATTGCAGTCTTTTTATGACTCCTAGTACAAATCTGCCTGTATATGCGACAGAAACTTTAGGTTGCTGGTTGTGTTTCAGCTGTGACTGGTTTAAGTGAAACTCGGAACAACTGTCTCGGTTGATCTTTTGCAAGCTAGCAAAGACAAATAGCAAGGGATGGCACCAGACTGCCTCTCGGTGATCAGTGGGTGTTAGGAGATACTCATCAGGGGAGAAAGTGGGACTGATAAAAATCCTGTCAATCAAATATGTGCAATCAAGTGATAACGATTAAACAACTCTGTCTTGTAAGATTCTATTGCATGATTTATGTAAACAGTTATGTATAAAATAAATAGTAAAGTAAACCGATGTGATGACAATGTTTTGAAGGCTGCTTACCAGATTTCACACATCAGTTATAGTGCTACCACATGTCAGAGAAAAAGAAAAGTATATATCCAGGTAGCTCCAGATGGAAGTTGCTGAAGAATTCAAGTTGAAGAAATGAGCACTCCTGCTAGGGCTCTTTTACCAGTCTCCATTTTTATTTATTTA
This sequence comes from Aulonocara stuartgranti, assembly GCF_965226115.1. Lineage (NCBI taxonomy): Eukaryota > Metazoa > Chordata > Actinopteri > Cichliformes > Cichlidae > Aulonocara > Aulonocara stuartgranti. Next base: position 33,011,970 of record NC_138945.1, on the reverse strand, counting down.
TTTTCTCAAGGCTCGTGAATTGATGATCCTTTGGCTGCTTTTAACATAAATGTATCTCTGACCAAATTGAGTTGGATTGTGAGCACCAGAGTTTGATGCACAAGCTGCATATATTTTGATCCTTTCTTTTTTTGAACCCTTCACCATGAGTCATTGTCAGACTCTGAGGATTGAAATGTGCAATTGGCACAGCATATTTCTTATTGCTGGTTTAAGGCGGAACATAAATATCAATGTCAAAGTCAGATGTGCTATATGCCCATCATTTTCCTCCAGACTTTTTCTCTCTTCAAAGAAAAAAACAAAAACAAAGTTGGATGTTGGTATTGGGTACAAATTGGCGCTAGAAAATCATCTTGTATACATTACATTCTAAAGCGAACTGGCCTCTCACTTTGAAGTGAGTAAATTACAGCTGCTAAAGCAGCTGCATAAATGACTCATCAAGTTTTAAAAGGGCCTCAAAAATCATGATGTTTGTTGAATACGGAAAGTCTTCTCTGACAAATGGCAGTAGAGGCCACGAGGAAGTCCTTGCAAGCATTAACTCAGTGGCTCTTAATAGGATATTTGCATAACAACAATAGAAAAGACAGGATAAACATAGTTGCCGGCATTGTATCAACTAATTGCTCACGTGATGAATGCATCCTTTCTTCCAGTTTTGAATGATTGCATTAATGTTACACTTCTGTTCACAAGCCACTGCGTGTCTAAATAAATAATAATGACATCTATTTAAACTAGCTGAGTTCTGGTTTAGTCCTGTGAAAAGCGTTGTTTATGGCTACACACCCTGATTACACTGCACTGGAAAGTATGAATTTTTAAAGTTGGTGCTATTGCCCAAAGGCAAACACCATGGCAAGTGATTTGACAGGTGTTTAGAGGCTACAGTAATTACAGGAACATTACTTAGAGACTTTGCTAGAAATGTTATTTTGTTGTTGTTTTCTTTGATATTGGATAAAAAAAAAACACTCCACAGTGCAAAATCTCAAGAGATAGTAAAAAATGCTGAAATTTGTTTTGGGTTTTTAGTTGATGTACCACAATATCGTGGCTTCAGTCTTCAGTCATTTTTTAAAAATACAAAGCATTTATACTTCTAATGAACTATGGCATTATTATCAGTGATGACTAGATTTTTGCATCCATGCTTCTACACTTGTTAAACTTTAACATGGACACTGTATGCTGATGCTTGTTTTAAAAATCTGAGCCATTTTTGAGGCTCATGTTTCACTTATGTTGCACATATTCATTCAACACAATAGTTTGGCCAACTATTTTCTACTTAGTACTCATGATATCCCAATGGGAATGGGGATGGGAATGCATTTATCATTAAAATCAAGACCTGGATTTCAACTAATGATTTAAAAAATAGCAACCGACGAGGCAAGCTGCCATTCTCCCAGATGGTACATTACTGCATGTGTGCCTTGAGCTGGCAATGGCATATATCATAATAAGGTACCTCTGAGAGCAATGAGGAGTTCTAAAATAGTACAATCCACTATACGTATTACAGACGACTCATAGAAAAATGTACATAAGCATCTTTTTGCATTTTATACTGAATTTATTCAGAACTTACTTACACGAGAACCATTGCACTGATTTCAGCTCATTTGACTCTCAACAAAAAATGGGTCAGTAATCAAATGCTACAAATAATCAAACATGTTCAGAAATGTTAGGACACTGGCCTTGATTCAGCCTGGGCTGGCTTAAGTGAAACCAGGGAGAACAAGCAGTTGATTCAGTGCAAGCTAGTGATAACAAAGACAAATGGAAAGCCATGGCGCCAAAGGAGTCACAGACTACCGTACAGTGATTAGTGGGCATTTGAGATTCTCTCTAGAGGAGACATTGGAAGTGACAAAAATCCTTTCAATCGACTGTGCAATCAAGTGATAGCGATTAAATCACCTTCTCTTGGATATGTCCATTGTGTGACTGGTTCATCCATCTTACGCTCGTTCATCTTTTGATGGTTTTGTGAGTCAAAAAACATGCTTGTGGAATAGCTTCAAACCTTTCATCCAGATGTTATGGCTTTGTGTGAGACCTCAAAAGGCATACACTGTAAAGGCTTGATTTTCTCATGACAAACTGGTTTTAACTGCAGTGCAGACCTTTTTTCCCCTCCTATTTATATAAATAGTTTCTTTTGAGTTTTCTTAGCTATTTTTCCCAAAGGCTCTACCACATATATCTGTATTCACCAGTCACTTCATTAGTTACATCTTGCAAGCAAAAGTAGAGTACATGTAAAGGTCCTGCATTCTGGTCCTAATGTCATAAGCACAACCTTATGACTTTAGGGGGGGCATTTGGTTGTTGTTGTTTTTGTAGTCACTGCTAGTGAAAATAATTTAGATTCCAGCAAAACCTGTAGCTTTTTACCCGTCAGCCATAAAAGGCTGATGGGGTTTTGCTGTCACCTTGCCCGGCTGGCAGGCGGGCACTGTGGAAGCTTGTTAATGCAATAACTCGAGAAGGAGACCATTCAAATTGATACCCCAGGTGCAACTACTAAAAACCTTGAATGGAGTTCCAATTTCAGTGGTCTGACCTCAAGATCAGAGGTCTGAGGTCAAGTTTTTTGAAAATCTTGTGAAAACTTTTTGAAATTGATATCATTGGTTGCTGCCAATATATCCTTCATCTTGTTTTAAATTTATTTATTTTATTTATTGCTTTTGTTTAAATGTACTCTTGGTTTACAGGGTTTTTTGTTATCACAGCAGAAGGTTGTGCTTGATTGGTGAAAAGGCATTTGTGAAGTACTCTTTGATCTTTAATACTGTATTTTGATGCTGAGCCAGCAGAAGAACGGCTCCTATTGTCAGTGTTGCTATAACCACAGATTTGCTTGTAGGCAGGTACATGAGTTTGGATGATGGTCTTTGCTTAGAAGCACTCTTGACATTTTGAATGCGCTGCAATTCTTCCTGCTCCTCTGTGGTCAGAGTCATGTGGGACACTTCAGCCAGCACCTCCAGAGCAGCTCTCTGACCAGCTTGCACCGCTCCGTCCATGTATCCACACCACTGGGTGGCTGTCTCTGTTCCTGCCCAATGTATCCTGTAAATCAAGAAATTTAGGTGATTCATATACGAATACACACAAAGTTCAGTGTTCCCTTGCCCTTGTACGTCTTATTTTGCACTAGATTCTGAAGCTGCAGGTTTCATCACTCTCCAACCAAAATTCACTGAACCAGCAGCAAAAGAAGATCCAAACTAAGCTTCACATTTCGCATCCCATAAACATCGTCATGAATTCCCTCCTACTTTTGCTGTTTTCCTTCCCCCACAATAAAATCACACTTTGTAGGGCTCTCTCTCCCTCTCTGTGTACTTTAAGAACAGTTTCCCATCTTAAAATCTCCATTTTCTGCATTATTCGCTTGCTTTTTACCCACTAGTCTACCGTTGGTGTACAGCGCTGTCAGCCGCTGTTTTTTTTTTTTTTTTTTTTTTTTTTAATGACTTCTGACAAGGAAGCCTCACTTCTGCTGTTCAATACCGAAGAAATGTAAACTTTTTAAAATTATGACAAACTGCAAAATGCTTAGCTGTGTCTCTAATAAAACCTCCGTAACTTTGCTCTGCTTCACTTCAGCAGCATCAGGTAATGTTCATATGCTGATTGATGGTCTTCTTCTGTTTTTGTTCTACTACAGAATATTTTTAAGGCTATCTACTATAAAAAGCCAGGCCAGGAAAATCTCCGTCATGTTTTTCTGTGTTTTATCCTCAGTTACTTTGACACAAAGGCACCTGCTGTGATTCTTACACCTCTGATGCAGTCTCACAAGTGTCAGTACTGATAAATATAATATTTCTGACTGTCTGAGGCAAAATTTCCCCAATTTGAATCGAATCGAAATCGTGGATCGAATCGAATCGGGACCTTGTGAATCGGAATCGAACTGATTCTAGAAATCAGTGACGATACCCAAACCTACAGTGCATGCATTACTGTCCCTTATCATCAGCTACATTATGCAAAGAGGCCACTATCCACCCTCTGCTGTTGATACAGGTTAGCTATTTTTTTCAAAGATCCAATCAAATAGCTATAGAAGCGAGAGGTAGGATAGTATTGAAGAACTGTCTGGAAGGTCTGGAAAACCAAACATGAGCTCCTAAACAAGCATAATAACACGTAACGTTTCCTGACCTGACCCTGTAATTGAGATTCTGCAGAAACTAAACATGCAATGCAGATTGGGATGGGTGTCATGGCTTGGTGCTTTTGGATGATAGTCTATCTGTGCTTAGCCGAGTCAATTGTTTCTATTTTTTCGAGAGGTAATTTTTGTCATTTTTTTGTGCACTGAACTGAATTGTGCACCTCCTTGAGAATTTATTTCAGTAAATAATTACCTCTAAAGGGTGCTTACTGCATTGGCTGATTCAAATTAGCAGTTGGAGTTGGGCCATTTTATACACACTGTTGTTTTTCACCAGAAGAGGTAGTGACAAAATGACTATTAGGGCATCTACAGTCATTTCTGTCTGCTTGGTTCTTAATTGCAACAACAATTTTTAGTCGTAATTACGATCAACAACTGCACACTGATCATTTGATACCAGTTAGGATCAGAAATATATGGGGCAATCAAACTTTCAGAATTTTGCCTCTGCATATCTTTACAGTAGATTTTAGCTCATAGAATCAAAATGTGACTGAAGTGCAGGCTTTCAGAGGGGTTTAACAAAAGCATTGCATTAGTTGTTTGGGAATTACAGCTATATAATGTCTACTACTTTTTCAGAGGTACAAAAGTAATTGGACAATGACTGTTTCGAATAACTGGGTGAAAATCCAGTAAAGTCAAAGACTGTCTAGAACCCATCGGGATCACCAATGTCCGTCCTTGTTATTCCCTGTCAGGCCTTTACTGTAGCTGTCTTTGGTTTCTGCTTGTTTGTGGGCATCTCTGACTTCAGTTTTGTCTTTGATATGTGGAAAACATGCTGTGTCAGATTGAGATCAGGTTTTTGACTTGGTTGTTGGTTGTACTATGCTTTGGGTCATTATCTGAGCACAGCGGAGAGTAGCTGTCAACACATCAAATTTCATCCTTCTACTTCTATCAGCAGTTAAAACGTCAATAAATACTAGTGCCAGTGGCTGCCTTCCTGTTCTTGACTGTAACCAGTTTGTACCTTGTTGCAAACTCTCTGTGTTTATATTTATGAAGGTCTCTCTTGGTAATACAGGTTGACAAAGTCAAGCAAGAGTTCTCAATGTGGCTAAATTTTGTAAAGGCATTTTTACTAACCAAGGAAATTATTCTGCATTTTAGTCATCGTCGGTGAGCAAACAAAAGTAAGTTCAACACTAATTAATTATTCTTGAAATAACAAAGGACCAGGCCTTGTCGTGCTGTGAAATTCCTTTTCAGTCAATTGTATATTTTTTTTAAGTGCTTTAACATGTTGGACTATTTACAAAACTGGCTCTAATTATGCAATATTTGTATTAAACTCCTTAAATTAAAAGTAAAAAAAGCTTGCACTTGAATCACGCCCTGATTGAGTTAAAATCCACTGTGGAGTTGTACAGAGGCAAAACTATAAAAACTGTGTCATTGTCCAAATATTTATGGACGTATCTGTAAATTATCCACCTGTTTGCGGATATATAGGTAGCAACTGGACATATCCCTTAACCTCATTGCCTCCCTGTGTCTGTTGACTATGTATTTTTTGCCAGCAGTCTCTTTGATGTTTGCGTTTGCACACCTTACGCAGATGATGGTTAATTTGATTTTTTTTTTAACACAACGCTCAGTCTTACTGGAATCTAACACCAATAAAATGTAGGATCATTTTTGCTTTCACTGGACAAATCCCCTTTTGAGGATGGCATGTTTTAGAGATTTGTAGCTTTTTATTCACAGCTTTCTACACTATAGGTACTTCAACATACTATTAGATATGATGAGGGTTTTTTATGTGGATGATTTTTTTTCTTTGGGATATAATATGTTTTTGTACCACGTTTTGGTGACCTGATGGAGTCACTCACAGCCTCTCCAGGTTAAAGAGAGACAATCTTCCGGGTGGTTCAAGTGCCCTACAGCAAGTAAGAGTGCCAGTCCATTATGTAGTAACTGTTGTCCTATTGTTTTATATTATCTATGAAAAAAAAAACTATTTGCCTCCTCAGTGGGAGTGAATCTGAATGACCTGCGGTCAGAGGTGGGTTATCTAAGGTTTCATATGGCAACCATGCATTTAATTTGGTACATATGATTGGTTCTTTTGTTCTCATACAATTTTTTTTTTTCTTTGTTTGTGGCTACCCACAAAAAGGGAAAAACCATATGCCACAATAAGACGTATAAACCAATCACGTTGGTTAAAAATGATGCCAGTCTAACTCAGTTTTGATACTTAGAAGCTATTGCTTACACCACCACAATGATTGTGTGCAGTTACATGTTTTAGGCCATCAATTGCATTTTAATACTGAATTAAATAAAATAAATAAATTTATCGAGTTATGTATGTATTAACTTACTAAGGGGCATGCAGTTTTTTCCCTTGGATAATGAAACAGAAAACTTGCATTTACCTGAGTTACCTTTATCTAATATTAAAATCTGTTTGATCTAAAGCTTGTAAATGTGCTTTCTAAAATTTCCACATTATTGGCCTTTGCACACACTTTATGAACCGCTGATCTAGACTACTTTAATTATGTTTGTCCAGTTCAACATAACCTCATCTAACTGGTTTTAAGGTTCTTCTGAAACTACAGCAGCCACCAATTTTCACTGATCAATGCAACTGAGAAGGGCTTCACCTCAGCTGACCTACTGGCAAATATGCTTGATGAATTTCTGTTGTCTGAACAATAGTGTTTGATGTCTTTGCAACAAACAGTCTTTACTCTCTATTCACACTATGGCTATTTGTGGATTTCATGGGCTATGTCGATGAAATCCACAAATAGATGTGAACACTGAATTGAACAACTAAAATACCATTCAGCAAAGGTGCTAAAAGAATAGAGCGTAATCAGGAGTAAACAGAGGGTCAATGTGTGGCAAAGCTGCAGTGTGAATGTACACTCAACAAAAATATAAACGCAACACCTTTGTTACTGCTCCCATTCCCCATGGGATGGACGTAGAGACCTAAAATTCATTCCAGATACACAATATAACCATCCCTCCCAAACAGTGGTCACAAATCAGTCCAAATGTGTGGTAGTGGGCACATCTGCTATATTGAGATAATCCATCCCACCTCACAGGTGTGCCACATCAGGATGCTGATCTGACATCATGAGTAGTGCACAGGTGTACCTCAGACTGCCCACAACAAAAGGCCACCCTGGAATGTGCAGTTTTGTCTCACAGCAAAATGCCACAGATGCCACAAGCAATGAGGGAGCGTGCAACTGGCATGCTGACAGCAGGAATGTCAACCAGATCTGTCGCCCGTGCATTGAATGTTGATTTCTCAACCATAAGCCGTCTCCACAGGCGTTTCAGAGAATATGGCAGCACATCCAACCGGCCTCACAACCGCAGACCTCGTGTAACCACACCAGCCCAGGACCTCCACATCCAGCAGGTTCACCTCCAAGATCGTCTGAGACCAGCCACCCAGACAGCTGCTGGAACAATTGGTTTGCACAACCAAACAATTTCTGCAAAAACTGTCAGAAACCGTCTCAGGGACGCTCAACTGCATGCCCGTTGTCCTCATCGGGGTCTTGACCTGACTCCAGCTCGTCGCCGTAACAGACTTGTGTGGGCAAATGCTCACATTCGATGGCGTCTGGCACGTTGGAGAGGTGTGCGCTTCACAGATGAATCATGGTTCACATTGTTCAGGGCAGATGGCAGCTGAGAATGTCCCAGTTCTTGCATGGCCAGCATACTCACCGGACATGTCACCCATTGAGCATGTTCGGGATGTGCTTGACCGGCGTATACGACAGCGTGTACCAGTTCCCACGAATATCCAACAACCTCGCACAGCCATTGAAGTGGAGTGGACCAACATTCCACAGGCCACAATTGACAATCTGATAGACTCCATGCGACGATGTGTTGCACTGCATGAGGCAAATGGTGGTCACACCAGATACTGACCGGTTCTGGGTCCCCAGACCCCCAATAGCGCAAAAAACTGCACATTCCAGGGTGGCCTTTTGTTGTGGGCAGTCTGAGGTACACCTGTGCACTACTCATGATGTCAGATCAGCATCCTGATGTGGCACACCTGTGAGGTGGGATGGATTATCTCAATATGGCAGATGTGCCCACTACCACACATTTGGACTGATTTGTGACCACTGTTTGGGAGGGATGGTTATATTGTGTATCTGGAATGAATTTTAGGTCTCTACGTCCATCCAATGGGGAATGGGAGTAGTAACAAAGGTGTTGCGTTTATATTTTTGTTGAGTGTAATAAGGATTTTGACTGTTTAGTCCAGCCCAATAGGCAACTTCAACAACAGCAGAATTTCTAAGACTTTAAGACCCAAGTCTGAGATGTCAGAGAGCTTGGTAATGAGCTGGTAATGCTGAGTCTGTCTCTCACAACACGCAACTGCCTAAGCTTAGAGGTAAAGTTTAGCTTTCCAGAATGTATGTTTGGAAGTACCAGACATCACCTCAACTATAGGATAATTGACTGCAGCATATGATTACACACTTGCTTGAGGGGTACTCTGTAATGGATTTATGCAGCAGTGATTCATATCATTGAGATATAGGATACATGATAATGAAAAAGGAAAGCAATATATCCAGTAAGAATAAAAAAAAAAAAAAAATCAAACATGCAGAAGTGGTGGAGAAGGAAATCAATCAACTCTGCCATTACAGTGGCATGCATAGCAGGTGGCAGTAAACAGTATAATGAGCCGCAGCATTATGATGAAAAGAACGAGAGCTTGTCAAATTAAAACGTCTGCATTTTGGCCCTGATTGAACTTGATTGGTGTCTTGTTTAAATGGGTGATTAAATGATAAGAAGTAAGTGAAACCGTTCAGCTGACAGCCGTCATAACTGTAGCGCTCTTTCAAAATAAAGGAAATGTTTTGTGAGCTTAAATGTGTGTGGGATGTAAAAGTAGTGGTATAAAAGTCAGTCATATAACACAGGTGCGGCTGGATATGCACAAGTATAACATTTATACAGTCTCTAAAACTGGGAATGATGAAGTCAACTAGGATTTTAAAATTGATACCAACTAAAGCAACTAATCGTCTCAGACAAGTTTGAACCCCGGGTGACCTTGGCCTCAATGTCATGGTCAAAGTTGAAGTTTTCTAAAAATCTTGTGACCACAATAAATCGAGAACAAGGTGACGTGGGTTTTTAAATTCATCCCATACATGCAGTCGCCTGTGTGAGTTCGAAACCTTTGATCTTGAGATCAACTTTTCTGAAAACACTCCTGAGGCTGAGGGGTAGAACTGGTGGCCAGTATCTTTTTTTTTTTTTTTTCTCAGCCATTTAAAGTGGGGGTGCCTTGCATGTTTTCAGCACTCCTACTGTGCAGTGTTTCCTAGTCATATATCAGTGTTCCTTGATTATGGCAAAATCAAGATTCAGAAATTCAGAAGGATAAGTTTTGCTTAAAGAATGTATTTGTTTTCAAAGAAAATGTAATTTATTGTAAACCATGTAAATACATAAAGAATCAGTAATGAAGTGGTTCCCCTGAAGGTTTGCTTGTGGAAAATCTGTCATGACTTAATTTTCCTTTGCATTATTTTAGCTTGAGCTAACCACCTGTAAACAGTAAGAAAGTTCAGGCCTTAACTACTGGAACAGGGACTCATACTGGTATTTCAGAATGAGGCTGCTGCTGTTAAGACAGACTTAGATGGGACTCACAGACTAATCATGAACTGACTGAATAGATGCAGACTTTAACATAGATCCGATGGAGAGTGATAGCTCTGTAAGTTGTTAGAATTCAGTGATACAATGATGCAAGCCCCGGGAATTATATTAAACATATAATCAAATTAGTGTAAACCAAGCAAGCTACTTTTAGTTGCTCCTTTTTCACAAAGGGGCACAACAGTGCTTGTTTTGGATTTGACATATTATCCCAGATGTTTCCTCCCTTGGTAAAAAACAGAGATCTTTTGTTTAAACTACGTATTTATATTTATACTAAAGAATTAATCTTTCTTTAAACAAAATGCTAACTTGGTGTAAAACCTACTGAGGTCAGTTTATTCATATGTCTTGGTTTTTCCTCACACCTCACATACCCTGTTCTCTGCTCTCAAACATCCTCCATGCTGTCTATTCAAGCGTATTATTAACCTAGAATAATTAGTCAGTGTGTGAAGTGTAAAAATCACATTGTCAGTATAAAGATACAGACCATGTCAAATCCCATAATGGGACACTAGCTAAATTTTTTGCACTGGTAAATACATTACCTTGGAAGCACCAGCAGCATTTTTGTCCACCAGTCTTGGGTTTGTCTTCATTACATGTGCTAGATTTGTGTCAAGGTTACAGTATGCCCTTGAGAATCAATTTCCTATATGGGGTAGGGATGTGGCTGAGAGCTACCATCACCTTTCTGCTGTTTCAGTCACGTTATGTAATGAGCTTCCTCTGCTCCCCACGGACTTGATGTCATTATGGAAATGCATTACCTGGATCCCCCTCCCCATCTCTCTCGCTCTCTCTCGCGCTCTTTCGCTCTCTCGCTCTCTCTCTTGCTCTCTCTCGTTTTTCAGCTTTGTGCATCTCTGAAGAGGCCATTAGAAATGGATTATAGGGCATTTTCCCATGAGAACACCCCTCCTGATGACCTCTTGCCATTTCTTTAGAACTGGACTACTATGTATCATTAAAGATGTAATCACTCCCACGACTCATGTCAATGATCTGTACGCACTGGGTGCTAGTGAGTAATACCTAGTTGGCAGGGAGAATAGACCTATTTTTTGTTGTATAAAAATAGTATAAACATTCAGCAAATATTCTCAGTATCTCTCATCCTGTCACCTTCTGTACTATGTTAACATTTACAACTGTGAATTCTATAACTCCACACGTTTAGCCATTGAAAACATTAATATTAATCTTGTGTGGATACAAATACAGATGGACGATGAGTTATTTTAATGTAAGGGAGAATAAGTATTGTAATTCACTGGTATATATGCCATTAGTAAGGTGTTTACCTGCCAAAAGGCTTCCTCAGGCTAGGGTGGTAATATGTTAGCAAACCTGGTGCCATGACATTAACTGGACAGCCACCACTGTAGTCCTCCTTGGCCCAATCCTGTAGGAGAAAATGGATTTAATTATATTTTTCAGTATTGTTTCACATCACATGACTTGATTTCATAGTAGTCATAATATTTTTGACAATTTATGAGGACATAACCATGGACCATGGAAAACACCATGGACTACTCCTTGACATTCCTGTATAGTATGCTAAATAAGCTGTTATTAGTTTAATGTTTGCAGGCTGCCTAAATCCGTAAAACTCGTATTACAATCATTCAATATTAAACATTTTAGTGTGAAAACTTAAATATATAATGATTCTCAGGCGGGGACCAAAAAGACATAATAACAGTTTTGATTATACAGAATTTGACTCTTTTTAAGCCCCAGTGAGGCCTAAAGTACAAAATGTAGCATCTAATTTTCCTTTGGAAAATGTTAACTATATTGAATTATTTGTTGAGGAAAATGTGTAATACTAATTAATACCAGTGATGGGAATAACGGCATTACAAGTAACGGCGTTACTTTTTTCAGTAACGAGTAATCTAACTAATTACTATTCCTATCGTTACAACGCCGTTACCGTTACTAACAAGAAAATGCGGTCTGTTACTACTTTTCAACAAACAGACGGTTGAAGTTGTGTTCAGCTTACCGCATCTTATATCAGTTGTACGGAAGTAGCTGTAAGTAATCTGGATGCTACAGCTTTAAGCAGCTGCGCGCTCCCGCGGACGATAATCACGATCACTTTCTAGCACAACACCTGGAGCTAAGGGGGCAAAACAATTGCATGAGTGCTGCTGTTTGACTGAGGAAGAATAAAGTAGTCGTGGTAAGCCAATCACATGACCACTTTAAGATGACAAAGCAACAAGGTGAGTCATGATAAACAATATATACACGTGTTTTTTCCTCAATAGTTTCGTCACGTTTACTGTCTAAGGACAGCGCTAGCAAGCACTCTCTGCTTATGAGCAAACAACAACAAAAAACAGAAAGTTTTAGGAGTGACGGAGAGCGAGAGAAAGAAAGACAGCAGAAAAAGAGAGAGAGCGAGTTTTGTGGTGTGAGAGATTTGTGAAGTTTAGCGTGTTTGGAGTGTGTAGTTAATGTGTTGTCTTGTGTAGTTAGTGTGTAGTGTTGTGTAGTTAATGTGTTGTCTTGTGTAGTTAGTGTGTAGTGTTGTGGATAGTTTTGTGCTGTTTGTCAGAACAATGAGGCGACTGCTGTCTCCAGGTAGAAACAGGAGTGATACACCTGCTGCTGTCAGACCTGCAGGTATCAGGCTGTGATGTTCTCCTTTATAGTGAACAGAAATAATTTTTTTGGAGTGGCACAAATAATTTGTGTGGCATCTTATTGATGCAAAACAGCTGATTGTTCTGTAAATAGTTTGAAATGGTTATTTTAAAAAATCAAGGTAAAAGGTAAATGGCTGCAAATAACTTTGTTGTTTGCAAAACTTGTGCATAGGATTTTAAAATTGACAATTTATATTTGCATTTAAAGTTATGAAATATGATTCATTAAACATGTTTGTGGTTGCTACAGTAAAAAATATAACTTTTTCTACTCTGATTTTATGTTTTTTGTCTGATTTTTAGATCAATTGTGTTAATGCCGTCAAAATGAAAACATAACTGTAAATTCAGAAACGTGAGGTTGTGGTGAAAAGAATGATACCAAACTAGGCAAAGTAAATAGTTTTTAAAGGTAAAATGTGGAGGGAAAATCAAAAGTAGTTAAAAATGGCCAATTATACCCTGGACCCCAGAGGGTTAAACCATTTTTTTTAAAAGTAACGCAATAGTTACTTTTCAAGTAATTAATTACTTTTAGAATATTGTAACTCAGTTACTTCTCTGAAGAAGTGACTAGTAACTATAATTAATTACTTTTTCAAAGTAACTTGCCCAACACTGACTAATACTAATCATCCAACACCTTGAATCTGCACACAGGAAAACTAATCTTTCAACTTGCACCTCCTAGGATGTCATCCAGTTAAAGAAGAGTAAGGATGCCTTCATGACAACACATTTAAATAACACCTTAGAAAGGACAACTAAATATAAACATAGAAATAAAAATGTTAAGGACTTATCAGTCACTATCCAAAGTTCTGTGCAGATTTACTTATTCTCTTCTTTTAAACTTAACATTCTTTCTAAGATGGATTATTAAGTACCAGATTAAATTTCTCTGTTCCTTTAATGTCTAGAAAGTCCGTCACACTGCTTAACCCAGAGTGCAGAGAAAATTTCTGGTGTATATTCTCTGTTTAGCCCTCACTCATTACAGGACTGATGTTCTCAACAAGTCCTGTGGATTATTCAGTGACTTTAAGATCGTGCCAGTGCAATCCTGCCATATATTTTCTGTCTCCGCAGCTGCTGGTGAAGTGAATAAATTATCAGCCTTGTATCTGGCCTGTATTCCTTTACAGGCCATAAATGAATGTGCTACGTCATGTAATACAGCTGAGCTATTTGGTTTATGTTTGACACATTTTTAGGATGATAGGCAGATTAAAATTAAAATATCTTTCAAAGTTTATTGCATGTACATTGTTGTTATGCAGGACTGTAGAAGATGTAGTATCTCGTGTGCAAAATGGGTGATTGTGCCCCATTTGGAGACCCAGCCTAAATTCAGCATGCTTGCCTTCCAGTGACTTATTTATTCAGGTTCTGCTTATTTTGACATCATGTTTTTAAAGCAGCCACCTAAAGTCTGCCATTGAACTTTCAAAATGTGACCTTTTTTTAGTGTGTCCCTAGGGGCTGTCACAAGTCAAGAATTACCTTTTTTATGAGCCTTATTTAGAGTCACCACTATACTTTTTGATTCTATCCTGGCTTTCGTCCTCATTATTCTGGCGGCTGATGACACAGTCATGTTAATTGTTTGTGTATGTTCTTCATTGTGGTGTTTTTTGTCCGTCCGTCCATCTGTCTAGAGCAGGGGTAGGCAACCTTTCTGATGGCGAGTGCCATTTAAAATTTCCTCAGAAGTCAGTGTGCCACATGATTGCATTAGCAATGAATTTAATAACGCTCTATATGAACAGTTACACACTATATAGAACCACTTTATAGAATTATATTTGTTCGCAGATGTTGGCAGCTATCAGTAAATAGTTATCAGCTATTTTGAAACAAAAAAAGACTTTTTATCCATAACAGTAAATGAACTGTACAACAGAAAATACAAATGCTATTTATGGTCTCCTCACAAGAATGATAAGAAAAATAAACTAAGCCAATATGGCATGTCTGTTAATACAGAGACACAGGTCTCCAAGTGTCCAGCATTCAGATGGCTGCCTGAGGACACTCATGTGAGAGAAAATCTGCTCACACAGATATGTAGAGCCAAATACTGTCAATAAGGCCTCTGCAATGTTCTGAAGACAGTTAAACTTGTCAGGTAGTGATGTCCAGCAGGTGAAAATGAAAGCTCCATGAACACGCACAGCTGTGGATTCTAGCTGCTTCGATGTTGCATTAACTGGCATTAACCCAGCCAGTTAATGCGAGAAAAACCCAGCTGCTCATTAAAGCTTTCTGGTTTGATCAGAAAAGAAAACATTGGTCCATACACCTGAAAGTCCCAAAAATGCATTGTGTCTCGAGTCTACGGATGTATCCGTGTATTTCCGTGGTGCTGATGCTGTGCTGAGCGGAAAGCTCCTGAAGCTTTTGAAGTGTCGGAATGTGGAAAGCTAGCAATGTCCCTCTCACCGGTAGGTGAGTTAGTAAGTAAGTTATTTTTTTTAGCCAATTACAAGTTGAATCTGGTAGTTGGGGCTGTTAGCTAAGATATCGTCAACTAATGTGTCTATGCGAGCTGATTTGCAATGTGCACCGCTGGCCCGGCCATTTATTTTTTACCCTCTCAGATTAATTCACTGCGTGTCCTGCCCAGGGCTGGACTGGGACAAAAAAACAGCCCAGGCATTTTGACTAAAGACCGGCCCACCAGGTATTAAAGCCATAAAGCCTTTGAATGAAAACAAACGCTGTCTTGTTGGTATATGTATGATTTCTATACATTTTACATAAGATGAAAACTTTGGTTGTAAGCTTCAGATAATTATTTAAGAACAGCCAGACATTTTAAATGAGAATGAGAAAGTATTTCTTTGTGCCCCCCTTTCCCTGTTAATGCCCTACCTGCCCCCCTGGCAAAACTTTGCTAGACCCGCCCCTGCACAGTTACCAGCTGTCAGCTACTTAGAAAATGATATTGGTGTTATTTGTCTCTCAGAAACAGTTCATAACTTCCCTTCAACTCATCCATGTCACCTAAAAGGTAAACCTGTTTCTCCATCACCTGTTCAGCTCTGATGATTCAGTAAGGACATCTCCTGGTTTCATCTTCATGTTTCCCTCTCACCACATATCCAAACCGATATCATGACCAGCAGCTTTTACAGCTGTGGCTCCAGCAAACATCAGCTGATACTAGAAATTAATATTAAATAAATTCTAACAACAGCTGATCAAGCTTAAACGTGCTGCTGTTGTTTAGCGCGACATCCGGCGGTTTCCTCTTTCTGGCGCAAAGTGGGCGATAAACAAACAAGAGAGCCGATCAGCTGATCATTGATCAGTTTCATGATTGAAGTAGCAACAGGAGAGAATGGGAGGAGAAGAAGAGGCAGCTGTGCAGCGTAACGACAGAAAAACTCCACCTTTGTGTCTTTTTCCATCCTAGCTGAAGTCCGGGACAAACTGTGTTCCTTCTCAGCTCAACACGAAACACGTAATATTTTCTCTGAATGTGGGACGATTCCGTCTTTTTACGGGGCGGTTGGCAACTCTACTAACTAACCTTATGAATAAAACAAAGTTCACTATCAGTAACATAGTAGCACCCACCCAGCTGTATAGAAACTCCGTCATGCTAGCTAGTACGCAGTACGAGTTATTGTAACTGACTCTAAAAAAACAGAACAACGAAAATAAACTCCACCTAAACTTGGTTCATATCTGACCCACATAGACTGCAGGTCATAACTTCTTACCTGAAGTTCAGTTCACCTGACACTCGGACCGCCCCGTCTCGGGTCTCTCCTCCTCCTGCCTCCCCTCTCCCTCATCCACCTGCCAGCCTCCACCACTTGTTAATTTTACTGAATCTGTGGAAGCTCCGCCATAGCCACCACCAAACAACTGAGTTATTTTTACACACCGGCCAGCATCTGGCCAATCCACAAGCTTTCATTGTTTATACCGTTACAAAAAAAAACAAAAAAAAAAAATCATCGGGCCACCGATGGCTAGTCCAGCTATGGTCGTGCCATCAGTTAACCCTTCGCATGCCAAGTGTGGCACGCGTGCCTAGGGTTGTCGAGCCCTGGCCTAGATTGATAGAGATATGGTGTTCTAAAGTAAATCAAAGCTAAGATAGCACTAGCCATAAGATAATTTGCCTATTATGGTGATATTGCCATCAACTTAAGTGTAATCCACTGGTTTTTCATTTCCTAAGGTGCTGGGAGTTCAGGTTTCTTGTATTTGCTCATGCAGTCAATAAAAGAGCAAACCATGCTGTGCTTGTGCCTGAGATGTTTTAAAAGCGGAGTAATCAGAAGCAGTACTATCAGGAAAATAAGAATAACAGAATGCAGCAGCTACTCATTTGGAATTTAAAAAGGCAGGTCTGTTAACAGAACTTGTCCACTTTCCACACTAGAAAGGGATGCAAATTTGGAGGGTTTTAGACACAATTTATGGTTTGTGGAAATGATTCTAGACTCACTGTGAAACCCCAGTGAAGTCTAAAATAACTTTTAATTTAAGCATTTTTTCCCCCTAATATAATACAAAAACTTTATACCTTAAGAATACAAACCAGAAAACTGCAAAGTGAGTGAGAGAGATGGGATCCATTTTGGCACTGTACAAAACCACCTTAAACTAAAAATATTGTTTTATTTCACCAGACATTTGGCACTTAGCACTTACTTTTTCTTCATAATGCATGAAAGATGCAGCCTCAGGACCTAGATATTTGACCAGACTGGAAAGCACAGCGTTTTTCCTTTCTCCAACCTGTAAACAGAAAACAGAAACAGAAATGTGTGTTGTAACTTGGCACTTTCTCTAACTCAAGACTGTAACAACATGCTTTGTGCTAAAGTATGAATGTATTGTCTAGAAATCACCAAGTTGGACAAAAGAAGTAAAGAATTTGTGCAACTCATTCTCACAGTTGTATTAGCACACATGATGAGCAGCTGAGGCCTGGTAACAAAAGGAGATCCAATAACTTAAACTCTGATTGTGTTATAGAGATTCTAGGAAAATAATTAAAGCCAAACACATCATGTTTTTGAGTGTTTCTGAAAGTGATCTATTACAGTAAATGTATGTAAATCAAACACAGATGATTTCCTACAAATGTTTTTATTTGTAGTTTTTTTTATGTTTCCTAATAAAATAATAAATAATACATTATTTTTTGTGTGTCACAACAGTCACGGATTTGTCTTTTACACTCTGACCGACTCTTCTAACATCAGCCTGTCATTCTGTTTGAGTTTCTCTGTAAAACCAAACAAGAATGGCCTCCTATTACATAAAACATGAGCTGAGCAATAATATTTATAATTCAGGAACGTTGTAGTTAATTCTAATTTATTTATTTATATTTATTTATTTATAAAGACTTGAGTTCAACGAAGGTGAATGAAGTGTCAAGTTAATTTTGGAGTCATCCCATTTGCTCCAATAAACGGTAAAGTTTACACTATTTTTTTGTGCGATCTTCAATCTCTTGTATTTCTGCATTGGGAATGTTGGCATACTACAAAAAAACAGGCAAAGAAAGAGCATCCAAGTGAACATTTAAACAAATTTAAAACTGCAACAATAGAAAGCCAGCAAAGTGCAAGAGACCTGAAAATGGAAAAGAAATACAGAAAAAAAACAAAAAACCAAAAACACATAAAATACATAAAATAATAACAAATTCATACTTTGTAACAGCACATACTGTGCGTAATTGCATGCCTGATGCCACGTCTACTCACATATACCACCATAGTTTGGGGATTTTTCTTTCTTTTGTGGGGGATGTGGAGTTTAATTATTTAGCATCCTACACAGAATAAAGCAGCATAGTGATAGTTACTCAAGAGCTTTAGCCAGTCAGGATGACTTAGATGGCAAAAACAACTGTAGAGATGGGGCTGAATGTATTTATATTTTTATGTAAAGGGAAACACTGCTACCTGTATGTATGTATGTATGTATGTATGTATGTATGTCTCTATGAATATAGAAGGAAAGCGTGTAGGCTGTGTGCAAAAAGCATGTTGCAAACCTCATACACATGCTTAAAGGCATATAAAGCCTGCATTCGTCCTATACCAAAGCTATTGCTGAAAAGAATTCAAAGGAATTTAAAGGATTAAGACAAGACTTGTACAATTCCAAATAATTTTAAATGCTCTTTGTTAAGAAATAACAGATTGGTTGGCCAATAACATGAACAACCACGCATCTTAAATTTTAGTTAAGTCATTCTCTATTTTTGTGGGTTGTCTTTTACAACTTAAATCTTAAACTTAAACCTGGTAACAGTAATTATAAACACCTTCCCTTTATTTCTAAACACTTAACAAGCAAAAAATACCCACTGTCTATTTTTAGGAATGCTCTTAGTCTTCTTTCTACCATACAGGTAAAAAAAACACTTCTGTCTGTTATTCACTTAAGTTGCAGTTACTGAAAGCTTGCATCAGTACCCCACAATTCTCAGTCTAAAGGCAGTGCTTTATCTGCACTCGGGTGATGAGCAATCTTGAGTGCATTTTTAAAATGCTGCCACTGAACAATATCATTTTGAGAATGCATTCTATGTGGCTTTTTTTCTCTAATGCAAACAAGACTTAACCCTAAATATACCCATGATTGTGGAGCTCTTTAGTTTATATCTACTAGCAATGGACATCCAAGAAAAAGCAAATGATCCTGATGGTGGAGGAGTATGCAAGTTTCTGCTTATTAAAACATGTTGAAAATACTGTCATGTTTAAATGACATGTGCATAGAAAGTTACTTAAAAGCCTCTCTACAGCATTTTTCCATTACCTCTTTTGATTCCCAATGAGAAGCCTGCTGGCCAGCAATGAACCCTACCAGAGCAGCATTACCAAAAGGGCTGGTGGCATCAAAGGTTACACAGAATGGACACTCGGTGGAGGACCCTGCCACTATTTCCCCAGAAAAGCCCTTCTCCCTCCAAAAAGCCTGCGAAGAAATACAAACATTCTTAGCATCATCAATAATGGCAACACTTTAATACTGAAACGAGCTACAAACCATTTGCATACAGTCATTCCTTGATTACACGTTGGGGAAATGTCATTAAATTTTGACTGGATTAATTTGAAGGTTTGGCAAAAAAAAACCCAACAAACTGCTTTGTCAAGAAAAGTTGTTTAAGCTAAAACAGAGGGGAGCTACCATAGATCTGTCTGAAAACAATAACGAATACCTTCTGTGCTTCATGATTAACCTCCTAAGACCTGAACTCTTCCACGGCATGCATTTTTAATTTCTCTTTGATATTTGGGCTGATTGGGACCTGATAAATATAAAAACAAAGAATTACCTGATTTTTTTTTTTACCTAATTTTTGTTTCTGAGAAAAATGAGAGCTACATATGAGGATATTCATTTGAAATTTCGATAGAACAGTAGCAGTATAATGTCCTGGTTAGTGGATATCAGGCCCTTGTAGAGCAAAATTGAGTATTTTGGTCTAAATAACCCAAAAAATGTGATGTCCACATATGTGGACGCCAGGTCCTAGGAGGTAAAAGTGATAATGTCAGGAGGAAAAATAGTCTTTTGTGCTCACATTTCCCTCAATGTCTTCAAATTTGAAGATAAATCAACAGAACCTTGTATTGACAACTTTTAGTTACTCAAAGTTGTCAGTAGGATATTGGAACTTCTTTACACATCCAAATGTGAAATATTAAATTAAAGGAAAACAGTAAAGAAGCACAGTGCACAATGTGGTTAGCACTGTTGCCTCATAGCAAAAAAAGTCCCAAGTCTAAATCCTCCACCTGGCTGGGGCCTTTCTGTGTGGAGTTCCCATGTTCTAGACGTGTTTGCATGAGCTCTCTCCGGGTACTCTGGCTTTCTCCCACAGTCCAAAGACAAACAGTTAGTGGGGTTAGGTTAACTGGTGATTCTAAATTGCCCATTAGTGTGAATGGTTGTCTGTCTCTGTGGTAGCCCTGCAATCCTGCAGGGCTTGCACAATCCACCAGGGCTAGCAGGATTGTGCTAGATAAGGATAAGTGGATGGATGGATAGAGAGAATACCCTTCATGAAATCAGGATGGTTTACTGTAGAGCTGTCCGATATAACGATATATATCGGATGACGATATAAAAACGTCTATCGTTTCATTTTACGCTACCGTTTGTTTCATGGTGTCGCAAAATAAACTGTTTACGGCAATATTTTTTCATCGTTTTGATGGTCACTGTAGTGGCTATATTAATTTCTTAAAGTTCTCTCTTTCTCTTATATTTAATATAACCACACTACGGACGGACAAGCACTTGTTTTTATGCGTTGTCGTTAGCAACAAAACTAAAACCACCGCGTGTTTATGTTCAACATAAACCTTTCACAATAAAGCTCAAGATCCTGTTTAGACTTTTCAAAATAAACTGAATCACGTGAAAGAGCAGATTAATTACAGATGACAATTAAAAAAGAGCCGTCAGGTGCTAAAAAATAAACCTTAGAGTCAAACGTTAGAACAGGCTTTTCCCCGCAGCACGCCGTGTAATAAATACTCACAAAGAAAACGGCGGCCGTTACAACCTATGTCTAAAAATTTATAGTTTCATGCATCAGTAAAACACTCGACTCCAGGTACACGACGCCCAGCTGGAAACACTTCACGCAACTTGAGCTTTACAGAGAATGTTACATTTTTGTGATTTATATCATTATCGGGACAATAGATGTTTTAATATCGGGATATGAGATTTTGGTCATATCGCACAGCCCTAGTTTACTGAGCACTTACTTTGTACCATACTGATACGCTGTTCACACAACACCTTAGTAATAAGGTTGAGGTCCTGTGTTGGCCACTCAGTTACTGAATACCTGACCTGACCTGAAGTTACCTGACCAACTTCTTTAAAAATTTGTGTATAATTTTTGAACTTTTGGTTATTATCTGGTTTCACTTTAGAATGATGTTAAACCATAGTAGTTGGGACCAACCACCTCTTTCAGCATCTGTGTATTTATTCTACATCTCACAGCTGTTTTTCTTTTGGTTCAGACATCTCAAACACAGACTGTTTGTTCATAGCACATTTTCCATTGTTTCTCTGTCCAGGTTTTGTGTCCCTTTGCCCATGTTGATCTTTTGGGCCAATATCAGGAGTGGCTTTTTTCTTTGCATCTCTACCCCTTTTGAGACTGTTATCGAAACCTAAGCTGAAGCTCCAGACATGCAACTACACTAGGGAACAAAAAGCGGTGCTTCTTTAATCGGCAATTACCATTACTGGCAAAGGCTTTTTATAATGATCAATCAGCCTTAAATTAGGTAACACATCACTGGATGGGCCTCTGTATAGTACATCTATGTAGTTATTTTATAAAGGAAAATCCCTGATTTGTGGTGATTAAATATTAAATTGATTCCTCATTAAATTTCTTTCAAAAACAACAGATCCAAAACCTGTCAGTAATTGTGGGTTTTATTTTGTTTTTTTAAGAAATGTGTGCTCAATATAAATATACAGTCTGTGACAGCTTTGTTTTACTGAACAATATTATAATATTAGTAATATTATAAAGTATAATATGTCGTAGCTAATGCAAATTACATGTTCATGTGTAACTATAATTTTATTTTCATATATTGGAGTGTTGGTAATTTGAATACATTTCATGTATGTGAAGACCATCCTGTGGCAGTAAAATAGCATGAGATGTACAAATGTAATACAAATGCTTCATAAAATTATAATCATTTGGCTCTGTCACACACACTAAGTGTTGCTTTCTGGCAATCTCATAGCCTCATGTAATAATAAGTAACTTTAATGTTCTTACAGCACAGGCTTTTGGAAAGTAGGGACTTTTTTGAACCTGCATCAAATAACACTTAAACTTTTTATTTTAAGAATTTATTCACTTTGTGACATGGGGAATTTTATAAGAAAACATAATATGACCACTGCTACTAGCAGCATTGTATCACAAATTATGGTATTACTAATGCTACTATGTATTCTGCATTTACATTTGTATAAGCATGGGCTGTCACATTTACATCCACATGAATTTAAATGTGTGATGAGTCATCTTTTTATGCTGTTTCTCTCTAACATTGTGATCAGTGTCATTGTATAATGGCAACTGTGATTCTGAAAGCATATTTCTGGATCTTGCTTTGAATTTGTATTCTCTCTTTTAATTATTTCCATTGTATTTTTGCTCAAAATAAATAATGACTTTGCTTAATACATGATTACTGGAGACTTGGTTTCAATTACAGTTTCCTTTTTGGATCTTGATTAGTTATTCACTGCTAAGAACCCCAACAACCACCCACAAAAAGGCTAAATAGATTTCAACCAAAATGTGCTTACATTGTGATTGAAATTAAGCTTTTATTTTTTATATTTGATATTTTTTATGTTTTATATACTTTATGACAAATTCATCTATTATCTACACAGGGCATATCAACTCTCCCAGGCTAATTCAAATGCTAAACGAGCATCCAATATGCTGTTTAAGTTCACATTATTTCATTCACCTTGATTGCACACTCATTCTTGGCGGTGACCTCAACCTTGGACTAAATGAAGAAATGGATAGGCTCAACACAACAGGAACTCAGCGTAATTGGCAGTCCACAAATATAATCAAACAGTATATGAACGACTTTGGTCTTTGCGATGCATGGCGCTCTCTTCACCCCACCAGTAAGGAATATACTTTTTTCTTGCATGTTCATCACTCTTACTCTCGTCTGGATTATTTTTTGGTCAGCAGCTCACTGCTGTGTGACATTTCAGACACTGAGATTCATCCTATAGCTGTCAGCGATCATGCTCCTGTATCTTTAACACTAATGCACAAGAATAATACTACGCCAAGTAAAAACTGGAGATTTAATATATCTCTACTTAAAGATGAAGACTTTATTAAATACTTTAAAAAGGAATGGACTTCATATTTAGACTTTAATGACACTCCCGGAATATCTGCTTCTGTTCTATGGGAAGCAGGGAAAGCTGTGATGAGAGGTAAAATAATTTCTTTCTCATCACACAAAAAGAAAGAAGAAAACAAAAATATTCAGGAATTAGAAAAAAACATCAAATCACTAGAAGAAGCCTACGCGTCCCACCAAGATCAGGAAACATTGAACAAAATATGCAAAACAAAACTAGAATTAAATGAAACTATTAATAAAAAAACACAATTCCTTATACAAAGACTTCGCTTGCAGAATTTTGAACACAGTAACAAATCAGGTCGATTTCTAGCTAACCAGCTAAAAATAAATAAAGAAAAAATAACTATATGTGCTGCTAAAGATTTATCGGGGAACACAATATATGATCCTGGAAGAATAAACAACATTTTTAGGGATTTCTATGAAACTTTATACTCACCACAAATAAACCCATCTAAAAATGAAATTGATCTGTTTCTTGACAACGTAACTCTTCCAAAATTACTAGACAGTCAAGCAATGGAACTGGATTCGCCACTGACGTCAAGTGAACTCCAGGAAGCCCTGATAAGTATGCCCAATAATAAGGCTCCAGGTCCAGACGGTTTCCCTGCAGAATTCTACAAAGAATTCTGGACAATTTTGGCACCAGTATTCAACAGCATGTTGCAGGAAATCGAGGAAAAGGGCAGACTACCACCAAATATGAATTCTGCCAACATTAGTCTCCTGCTAAAACCAGGCAAAGACCCTTTATTTCCCTCAAGCTATCGTCCAATTTCTCTTTTAAATGTAGACCTTAAAATAATCTGCAAAGCTCTCTCAAAGAGATTAGAGAAAATGACCCCCCTCTTAATTCATCCTGACCAAACTGGTTTCATAAAAGGTCGGCACTCCTCAACAAACACTCGTAGATTACTTAATTTAATAGACTACTCATACGATAAAAACATCGAAACCATAATATTATCTCTAGATGCAGAAAAAGCATTTGACAGAGTTAATTGGAAATTTTTATTCGCAACTTTACACAAATTTGGTTTTGGAAACTCTTTCATAAACTGGATAAGAATATTATACAATTCCCCAACGGCTCGTATCAGAACAAATGACCAGACATCCTCCAGCTTCTGTCTCCTGAGGGGCACCAGACAGGGATGCCCACTCTCCCCTTCACTTTTTGCAATTTTTATCGAACCTCTAGCAGCAGCATTTAGACAGGCTACAACAATTAAGGGCATAAAATGTAAGAACATAGAACATAAAATCAGTCTCTATGCGGATGATGTGTTGCTTTTTCTGCAAAACACACAAACCAACCTCTCTGAGGTAATTACTTTAATAAACTGGTTTTCAAGAGTTTCAGATTATTCAATTAACTGGCCAAAATCTACAGTTCTCCCCATTAACTGCTCCTTCCATAATTCTTCCTCTGCCCCACTGCAATCCGGAAATATTAAATATTTAGGTATTAATGTCTCTCCTAAGCTTTCAGACTTAACTAAACTAAACCACATCCCACTTCTAAAGAAAGTAGAAGGCGATCTGACTAGATGGAAATCTTTACCCATATCACTCATGGGAAGGGTCGCCACTATAAAAATGATGATCTTGCCAAAAATAAATTACTTATTTTTGATGATCCCTAACAAACCATCACAAGATTGGTTCAGATCTCTGGATTCATATATTTCCAAATTCCTTTGGAAAGATAAACCCCCGCGTATTAGCTTAAAAACGCTACAAAGAACCAAGGATAGAGGAGGATTAGATCTGCCTAATTTTCACCAATACTTCTTAGCCAACAGGCTTCAGTTCATCTCAGAATGGTTAAAACATACCTTCTTAGTTGAGCCCTGGCTAGATGTTGAACAGGCACTATGCAAGGATCTAGAGATTTCAGACCTACCATTTATTAGCTCAAACATCAAAAGACATGAATGCTTTAAAAGTATCAACATCAGCTTTTCTCTAACAGCATGGTGGGAGTTTCTAAAAATAACGGAGTCTTCATTAATCCCATGCAAACGTACACCTATCTGGAATAACCCTGACATACTACAAAACAATAATATGATTAATTTCCCAGAATGGAGTTGTAAAGGAATTAAATACTTAGAACATATATTAGAGGGAACAGAATTTATTCCATTTGGCAGACTAGTTGAACAATATGGGATCAACAAGACAAGGTTTTTAGAATATCAACAAATTAAATCCATAGTAAAAAAGAAATTTAACCTCAGTCAAGTTGAATTACAAACACCACTAAGTGCGGCACATTTTCTTACTCTTAAATCCCCCAAATTATTATCTAAAATATACAGAACACTTTCTAAATTAGATGAATCAATATCCCTTCCTACTGCAAAGTGGGAAGCAGATTTATCAGTCAACCTAGACCAAAACTTCTGGTCTCAGATTTGCTTAAAAACTTTTAAATTAATTAAAAATCCCAGTCTGCAATTAATACAATACAAAATACTTCATAGAGTGCACTATACAGGTCATCGGATGTTCAAGATGGGCTTTACATCTTCCAACAACTGCTCACACTGTCAAGGCAATACACCAGACAATTACATCCACGCTCTTTGGTTCTGTCCACCAGTGCAAAAGTTTTGGCGCGAGATATGTGAAGACTTATCAAAGTGTCTGAAATGTAACATTCCAACTTCCCCCTTAGTGTGTCTACTGGGCAGCTTAGATAATGTCACTTCAGAAAAGAATATAGCCCATATGATCTTCACTGCCCTATGCATAGCCAAGAAAACAGTCCTCATGAACTGGAAAAATAAAAATAATCTTAATTCTAACCAATATAGAAATTATCTATTAGATTACATTAGTCTTGACACAGCCTCTGCCACCACATTAGATCAATTGCTCTGGGCCCCTTTTATCAGCTCCATCACCTAGTGGGGGTGGGGGGTCATAGTTTGGTCCCGCCTTCACTGTTGTGATTGGTGAGGGGGTAGGGACAGGCTTAGGGCGTCGGGGGGTTCCCCGGAGGCATCTTCCTTGGGGGGCTCAACCCGGGGTAGCGGTCACGTCCGGTTGGGGGCTCTGTTGGCTCTCAGGTGACTGTTTCCTCGCGGCTGCGTGCAGCGGGGCTAGGGGAGGGTCTGTGCTGACGGACGTGGGTTACTGACCTGGCAACCTGGCTGCCCCTGGGTGGATCCGGGATGGGCGTGAGGTTCTGGGGGCGCTCCGTCTCTGGGCTGGGGCCCGGGCCGGGCCTCGGGGGCTTGGGTCCTGGTTGGTGTGTTGCCGGGGTTGTGGGCGGGTGGGTGCATGGGGGCCCGGCCCTGGAGCAGGGTGCCGCCGGTGCGTCGAGCCGCCTGGGGGGCTCTTCAACTGGTGGGGGGGATGGTCACATCTTGCAGGAGCTTTCTTCTCTTCAGGAACTCTCTGCAGGAGGGGGAGATACAGGAGAGGTGGAGGAAGATCTCAGCCTGGGCGTTTACCGTCTTATGTAGTCTGGAAGATGTGTGGATGGTGGGGTGGGTGCAGTTTTCTCTGTGGTGGGGTTGGGTGGACTGTCCAGGGCTCTGTGGAGCCGGAGGGCGCTACTGCACTGGGCCCCAGTCTGATGGGCCTGGGCCCCCCTTCCCTGGCGGGTCGCGGAGGGTGGGAGTGCCTACTGGGGTCAGCGGGGGAGCTGGCCCCAGGGAGGGGTTACCTGCCCCTCCCTTCCTTCCCTCCCCATCTCCAGCTGCCTCCCTCTTCCCGCTCCTCCACAACCACCCACACATGCAGGGCCTTGGAGTGGGGGTATGTCACCAGGGTGCAGAGGAGGCTACCCCCCCCCCGTCCCCCCCCGTCCCCTTCTGGCTGCTTCAATTTTATCCCACAACTTAGACATTCACATTATTCACACTCTCATTACACATACATATAGAATCTTGGGGGTGGGCACAATCACGGAGTCCAAATTGCCATCAGGGTGTATACCTCACCCCTGACGTCGTTGCCCACCTCTCAATTTTAAATACACTTAGTCATTGAGGGCTAGCAGGAGGGACTATGCGCTTACCTGCTGCTCCTTGGCAGGTAGCTCCATGCCCTCCTGGGTTTTAATTGCACCTTAGAACACATATGCATCAACACTACAATGAGCGGGTGGAGGGAGGTTTGGAGTCTTCTCCCACCCCCATTCTCCGCGGCCTGCTGGAGCGGGAGGGCTAGTAGGAGGAGTTGGCCGTCCGACTGCGGTCTGGGGTGTGGGGCCTCCCTGCTGCTGCGGAGTCGGGGTGGTCTGCCTCTCCCCACCGCAGGGAAAAGGGTAACACCACCTGGGTCTGGGTGCAATTCCCCCCTCCAGGGGCAAGGGTACCTAGACCCGGTTTGTAGAGTACGCTTGGGGAGTGTGATTGTGTGTACAGCGTCTCTTTATGTCTGTCTCCACGTTGGTTGAGTGTGGAGTAAGTGCATATGAGAGCATGAGGGTGGGAATGGATGTTTGTGTCTGTGTGTGCCTGTATGTCTGTGTCTATATGTCAGGTTGGGTATCAGACGCCACCTCTCTGGGGACACCTCAGGCCCTCCAAGGTTTGGAGGCCTATCTCCACCCACCACCACTTCCCCTGCCGGTGGCGGACTCCCTCAGGTGTCGGTGTGTTGGTGGTTCTTTGTGTCTGGGGGTGGGCGTCCGGGTACACACCTGCTCACTCCTTGGCGGCCGCTTGTCGGGGCCTGGGGCCTGGGGCTCGCTCGGGCCCCTTTGGAGGTGGGGTGCCCCCGGCCTCTCGGCCTGGGGCTCGGTCACTCAGGCACAGCTGGGGGCTGGCGGAGCTCACGGGCGCGTCACTGCAACTCCCCCTGACTTCTGCTCCGCGGCTGCTGGGCGAGCCCTCATCTGGGACTCTCCTCAGCTCTTACTGGAACAGTGGCGCGGCTGCCCCTCTGTTGGTCTTCCATGGTCTCTTGTGTTCTGGGGGCCTCTGGATGTCTGGAGTTTTGATCTCCTCCATACCCGCTTCACACCCTGGAGGACGGGGCTGTGGCCCCCCCACACTCCCTAGCAGATCATTACATGGAGAAACCTTTGGAATGCAAGCATGCTGATCCACACAGGTATGCACACATGGGTATTCACAGACGCGGACTAAAGCTTTCTTGGCTGCTACCTCAAAGCACACTGTGCGCTGTCTATCTTGCGTGCTGCACAATATCGTTTATTATCTAGTAAATATTGATATCTATGACTAGCTAGTTTATTGTGATGGTGCTTTGTTTTCTCTATTATTATGTTGCTCTTTGTTGTTTGCTGTCTCCTCTGTTTGTTTTTTTTGTTTGTTTTTTTTTTTTTTTCTCCATACAGGTGACCCAGGAGTTCTTTTTTTTTCTCTCTCTCTCTTCCCCCCCCCCTTCTCACCGTCTCTTCTCCCCTTTGGTTTTCTTTCTTTCTCTCCCCCTCTTTCTCTCATTCATTCCCCCTGTCCTATTTATTAAAAAAAAAAAAAAAAAAAAGACAAAGGATGAACTGAAGCTCTGCCATCACGTAATGTCGCATACTGCTGTTTCTGATGTCATTTAGGAAAAAAAAAAAAAAAGTTCACATTATTTCCTATTCTAGAAACAATCCAAAGAGAAAGCAGATTCTGGCAAGACAAATGCACTATATTGCCAAAAGCCTTCACAGATGCACAAAACTGAACTGGAGTAACATCCCTTTTTTAATCCATAGGGTTTAATCTTTGATGTGTGCTGGCCTTTGGAACTATATCAGCTTTAACTCTTCTGAGAAGGATTTTCACAAGGCTTATGAGTAGGGATGGGTACCGGCATCCGGTGCGTTCTGACATAAACGGTAGTAACCAGACCGAAAAGCAGCGCACATTTCTGTGCTTTATTTCGGTGCTTTTTTTTCCTGAGATGTCACACACTTTGGATTCCAGCCAATCATTTTACCTTTGCGAGCGTAGTAGGCAGGCCCAGGTACGTACGTTCTTTTAGAGCAGCAATACAGATTAAAAACGCCCAAGGCGAACCGGTCAAAAGTCTGGCTGTACTTCACAGCAAAAGATGCAAACTCAGCAGCCTGCAACAAGTGCTTTAAGGTGATACTGTGCAAAGGAGGTAACACCTCGAATCTGATGAAACACCTGGCGACGCATAGTGTTTTTTTTTTTAAAAGCCGAGAAATGCACCGTATTTGATAGCTTGCTGCGAGACCTCACACCAAGCACATCTACTCCGGGTGGGTTGCCTGTTATCGGTCCCGGAGTTTGCAACATCCCCCAAAAACCCGAAGAGGAGAGTCCTGGCCCCTAGCCCTGCCAGTGTAGCAGAAATGATGACGGGTGATGATGGCAGCAGCAGCCGTTCTTCTCTGCGTGAGTTTACGTTGAGTAGGCTAACCACGTTATTACATTAATGCACGTAAGGTGAACTAGCAAACACCTCGTAGTTACATGCGGCTGTCTTCTTGTTTGATGGCAGATACTCCCTTCACCCTGGCCAAAAAAGCTAAAATGACCAAAGAAACAGTGGAAAACAGTTAAACATGAGAGGTTTTTGGATAGTTTTTTTCCCCCCATTGTTTAAACACTGCTTCCAGCCAAGAGTGATACCATAAATCCCCTATAGCTGCAGAAAAGGCTAACATTGTTATCTTTTTACAAAAAAACAGCTGAACATGAGAGGGTTTTGGACAAAGTTTGTGTTCTTCATTCTTTAAGCACCGGTTCAAGCACAGTTTAAGCACCGGCACCGTTCCAAAAGTACCGGTTTGGTACTGGTATCGGATAAAACCTAAATGATACCCATCCCTACTTATGAGTGTGTTTTAGGGAATTTTTGGCTATTCTTACGCATGCACATTTGTGAAGTCAGGTACTGATGTTAGATGAGACAGTCTGTCTCACAGTCTGTGCTCTAATCCCATCCCAGAGGTGTTCTATCAGGTGGAGACCAGGACTCTGTGCAGGCTAGTCAAGTTCCTTTACACCAGGGGTGTCCAACTCCAGGCCTCGAGGGCCGGTGTCCTGCAGAGGGGCCGATGGCGCGATATGGCAGCCTTGCTTCTGTCAGTCTGCCCCAGGGCAGCTGTGGCTAGGGGTCCAACGATACACAAAATTCACGGTTTGGTTTGATACAGGGGCAGCACGGTGGCACAGTGGTTAGCACTGTTGCCGCACAGCAAGAAGGTTCTGAGTTCAATTCCACCATCAGGCCGGGGTCTTTCTGTGTGGAGTTTGCATGTTCTCCCCGTGTTTGCGTGGGTTCTCTCCGGGTACTCCGGCTTCCTCCCACTGTCCAAAGACATGCAGCTTGTGGGGATAGGTTAATTGGATAATCCAAATTGCCACTAGGTGTGAATGTGAGTGTGAATGGTTGTCTGTCCCTGTGTGTTAGCCCTGCGACAGACTGGCGACCTGTCCAGGGTGTACCCTGCCTCTCGCCCTATGACTGCTGGGATAGGCTCCAGCGCCCCCCGCGACCCTGGAAAGGATAAGCGGAAGCGAATGGATGGATGGATGGTTTGATACATTGGTGTCACGGTTCGATATTTTTTTGATACAAAAATATTTTCATGCTTTTTTAATTTGTCAGTTATTAAAATTATAAATATATATTTTAACTCAAACGTACAGTTTTTAAATTTAATGTTGCTTAAACAAAGGGATAAAATAATAAATCTATCTGATCGAGAAATCACTCATCTTTGGAAAAGAGAGTTTATTACAGAGAAATGGCTCTTTCCAAAATAAAAGCTATACTATACACTTCTTCTGGGGTATACTCTCAGCAGCATATTAAACATATCAGGTCCCCATAAGGAGAATCATGTGCTAACAGCTGTCTAAATGACTCGGGCAAAGTTTGTAGCATGCATGCTTGTTGTTTTTGTCTGCTTCCACTTGTCTTTGCACTAGGATGATGTCGACGTAAATGTGCAGTCATATTCGCTGTGTTCCCACTAGTGCTGTCAGGGTTAATCTGAAATGACATTAACGCCACAACACGGCAAATCTCCGTTAACGAGCTACCGCGGATCGCCCAGTGCGTGGGGGTGGACGGCGTCAACGCGTTAACGAGCTAACTGCGCTAACGCAGTAGTTCCCACCCATGTAATTGAGCATTGCGTGGCACATCCGACATATTGTTTTACTTTTGTCCATGACGCGCCTACCTTCAGGGTCATACGTCACATGAAGACCAAAATAGTTCCAAAGGCCAGATCTGAATGAGGGTGGGGGAGCTGGATCCTTAGCTTCCTGTCTGACAGACGCCAAGTGGTCAGACTGGGCAGCATCACCTCATCCCCGTCACACTGAACACTGGTGCTCCACAGGGGTGTGTACTGAGCCCTCTCCTATACTCACTCTACACCTACGACTGCACAGCCACTAACAACTCCAACATCATTGTGAAGTTTGCGGACGACACTACAGTGGTGGGTCTTATCACCAACGGTGATGAGACAGCTTACAGGGAGGAGGTCAGCGCCCTGACCCACTGGTGTCAAGACAACCATCTCACCCTCAACGTCGCAAAGACAAAGGAGTTGATAGTGGACTTCCGGAGGTGCAGAGAAGTACACACCCCCATCACCATCAGCGGCGCTGCTGTGGAGAGAGTGAGCAGCTTCCGGTTCCTTGGTGTACATCTGGCTGAGGATCTTACGTGGTCAGTACACACAAACAAAACAGTGAAGAAGGCGCAGCAGCGCCTCTTCTTTCTCAGGAGACTGAAAAGATTCGGCATGAGCCCCCGCATCCTCAGGACCTTCTATCACTGTGCCATTGAGAGCATCCTCACTGGATGCATCACCACCTGGTATGGCAACAGCACCGCCTACAACTGCAAAGCTCTCCAGCGAGTAGTGCGGTGCTCTGAACGGATAATTGGAGGTGAGCTTCCCTCCCTCCAAGACATCTACAGGAAGCGGTGCCTGAGGAAAGCGGGGAGGATCATCAAGGACTCCAGTCACCCCAGCCATAAACTGTTCAGACTGCTTCCATCAGGAAGGAGGTTCTGCAGCATCCGGTCCCGTACCAGCAGACTGAGAGAGCAGCTTTTTCCATCAGGCCATCAGACTGCTGAACACTTCATAGACACCTCAGCTTCACTACTGGAACTTTAACATTATGCACTCCATACTGTACAGTAATGCCACTGTTTTGCACATGTCTCACTCTGTATATTTTATTTTATTTATTTTATATATTTTATTTATTGTTTACTCTATTTAATTTGTAAAATATGTGTACACACACACACACACACACACACACACACACACACGTAGAAAAATATTTAGTATACACATCCAGAAATGCATATACTATTATATATTGTACATATATTTATTAGTTTCAGATGTAGCCATTCTTGTATTTTGCCTGTTTATGTTATTGTATTTTGCACAACTCTGTTGCTTGTGAAGCTCGCACACAAGAATTTCACTCACATGTGCTGTACCAATGTACCTGCACATGTGATGTGACAATAAAAGTGATTTGATTTGATTTGATTTGGAGGTTGTGCTATGTGTTGGAAAATACTAGGTGAATCAGGTGTTTTTGCTGCAATCAGGTTTGATTTCCAAATCCCAGAGTAGCACAGGTGAGTGGAAATCCAGCTGTTTGGTTTTTGTTTTTCCCTATAAAACCTGCAAAAAAATGTTTAATTACTACTCCCAAAAAATAAATAAATAAATAATGCAAACCAGATTTAACCAGAAATTGGCTAAAATAAAGTGCAGAAATGAAATGGAACACTAGAACCGCGGATTTAGATGTTCAAAATACTAAAAACAACCATTAAGGTCAACAACAGAGGTATTTTGTAGGGAAAATTAGATAGTTTTGTCGCTCACCAAGTTGTTAAAGAGCATTTTCACGTTGACATTAGAGCAGGATGAAAGTAGTTGCACATACACATGTAAGACCACACAACGGTAGTGTTAAAACATCTGATAAAGCAAATGGGTGCACCTACACCACGGGAATGTTGTTTTTTGTACTTTTATACATGAATAGTCAGAGGCAGCTGGCAGCCAAATTAGGCACAAGGCATCCTTTGGTGTCTATGTCTTGACCCACCAGCCGTGATAATACTGTGCACAAAGAAATAATGGTGCTCTTTTCAAGAGCTACAAACAATGAACTTTGTTTCTCGTGATGATTTGTTTCCCTTCCATTCACGTATACTCTTATTTTCTTCAGCCTGTCAGGGAAATGTATATGCTTTACATCTATTATATTTAACCTTTTTAAACATGTATATCTCAGACATATGACTCATGGCTCCTGGGCTACAACTCATGATCGTAATTGATAAAAGTAAGGTCTCCATACATCTGAGACTATAGAATTTCTGCAGATGCACAGGAGCAGAGTAAAAATGACACCATATTGTCTATCAGTGAGCAGTTTTTCCATGTGTTTATTGGAATCTTAGTGCATCTTGCCAAGACACTGATCAAATAAATGTTTGCATGAGCACAAATTGTTTTATGTTCTGTACAGCTGACAATTTCAGTTACTTAACAAGGCACAGAAGCATTTTGTTAATTAACTGTGGTGTTGTAGTGGAAGTGCAAAATGGATTAGATTACACAAATCAAATTTCATGTGCTCGAAGCTTTTTGTACAGATTGTTGTCAGATTGATGTATAAATGTGTCAAGTTAGTTATTTGCTGTCTGATAAAGACTTCTGCTTACCAAATAAATATTTTTAAACTTTTTCTACACCGGAAACTGCAATTTGTTTTGTTATTGATATACAAGTTTTGTCTGCAATTAAAATCAGCTGTTAATTTCCCCACATGTCACTGTAACATATGATATTTTCTTAATCAAGCAAAGTGCAGACTTATAAAGAACCCCCTTGTGGATTCTAACATTTATTTTAAATTTATAATTAATTAAGACTAAGCAACGCTTTTTTGAATCCGGTGACAAGGCAGGGAAACTTCTGGCTTATCAAGCCAGTGCCGAAGGAACCTCCAAGCTAATCCCAAAGGTCAAGTCTGCTGCTGGTGACATAATATCGGACCCAGAGGGAATTAATGAAGTATTTGTAAGTTTCTATTCCAATCTGTACACTTCAAGCTCTCCCCCTCTATCAGAAGAAACTCTCCAAAATATACATTTTCCAAGAATAGATAGAGATCTGACGAAGGGATTAGGGGGACCTATTACTGTAGTAGAGGTACAAGAAGCCATTAAATCCTTAAACACAGGTAAATCGCCGGGCCCTGACAGTTACTCTGCAGAATACTATAAAGTCAATTCTGATCTTATGGCACCGTTGTTGAAAGATATGTATAATGAAGCCTTTTCAAAATGTCAATTACCCAAGACTTTGTCCGAAGCTACTATTTGTTTAATCTTGAAAAAGGACAAGGATCCTCTGTTGTGCAGCAGTTACAGACCAATTTCTCTTTTAAATATTGATTTTAAAATACTATCTAAAATCCTCGCACTTAGGCTACAACGTGTTCTGTAACAAATTATCGCCTCTGACCAGACGGGATTTATGGCCGGCAGGCACTCAATTCAAGACGCCTCTTGAATATTATCCATACATCGTGCAACTCGATTCCAGAGGTTGTGGTATCTCTTGACACGGAGAAAGCTTTCGACCGCGTCGAGTGGAGCTATGAGGTGATGGATAGGTTTGGCTTAGGGGCTGACTTTATTCTCTGGGTTAAGCTACTATATTCCTCGCCATCCACCTGTATTTGTACTAACAACAACTTGTCTTTGCCTTTTCCACTTGAGAGGGGCACTAGGCAAGGGTGCCCTCTCTCACCCCTCCTATTCGCCATTGCTATCGAGCCTCTTGCAATATGGCTGCGTTTAGAGGATAGATTTAAAGGCATTACAAGGTGTGGTGTGACTCACAAACTCTCCCTTTATGCAGATGACTTGCTCCTGTACATTTCTGACCCTCTAAACTCATTCCCGGTGCTTTTTGACATACTGGACCAATATGGTACACTGTCAGGATATAAGGTCAATTGTCAAAAAAGCGAGTTGCAACCCCTCAATTCCCTGGCCAGAGCTCTTCCCCACTCAATAGTGCCTTTTAAGTGGACAGAAACCGGATTTAGATATTTGGGGTTTTTTATTTCCTCTTCTATACATAAAATGATGAGGGAGAATTTTCTATCCCTACTAGAAAATGTTGGGAAAGATTGTGACCACTGGACTTCTCTACCATTGTCAGTGGCAGGGAGAGTTAACCTGATAAAGATGAGTGTCCTCCCAAAATTCTTGTATCTTTTTCAACATGTTCCGATTCTTCTTACCAAGGCATTTTTTGACAAGTTAGAAAAGATTCTGTCACATTTTATACAGTGGGGCAAAAAAGTATTTAGTCAGCCACCGATTGTGCACAATTTAATAATTTGCACCAGAGGTACACTTCAACTGTGAGAGACAGAATGTGAAAAAAAAATCCATGAATTCACATGGTAGGATTTGTAAAGAATTTATTCGTAAATCAGGGTGGAAAATAAGTATTTGGTCACCTCAAACAAGGAAAATCTCTGGCTCTCACAGACCTGTAACGTCTTCTGTAAGAAGCTTTTCTGTCCCCCACTCGTTACCTGTATGAATGGCACCTGTTTGAACTCATCATCTGTATAAAAGACACCTGTCCACAGCCTCAAACAGTCAGACTCCAAACTCCGCCATGGCCAAGACCAAAGAGCTTTCGAAGGACACCAGGAAAAGTATTGTAGACCTGCACCAGACTGGGAAGAGTGAATCTACAATAGGCAAGCAGCTTGGTGTGAAAAAATCAACTGTGGGAGCAATCATCAGAAAATGGAAGACATACAAGACCACTGATAATCTCCCTCGATCTGGGGCTCCACGCAAGATCTCATCCCGTGGGGTCAAAATGATCATGAGAACGGTGAGCAAAGATCCCAGAACCACACGGGGGGACCTGGTAAATGACCTGCAGAGAGCTGGGACCAAAGTAACAAAGGTCACCATCAGTAACACACTACAACGGCAGGGAATCAAATCCCGCAGTGCCAGACGTGTTCCGCTGCTGAAGCCAGTGCATGTCCAGGCCCGTCTGAAGTTTGCCAGAGAGCACATGGATGATACAGCAGAGGATTGGGAGAATGTCATGTGGTCAGATGAAACCAAACTAGAACTTTTTGGTATAAACTCAACTCGTTGTGTTTGGAAGAAGAAGAATACTGAGTTGCATCCCAAGAACACCATACCTACTGTGAAGCATGGGGGTGGAAACATCATGCTATGGGGCTGTTTTTCTGCCAGGGGGACAGGACGACTGATCCGTGTTAAGGACAGAATGAATGGGGCCATGTATCGTGAGATTTTGAGCCAAAACCTCCTTCCATCAGTGAGAACTTTGAAGATGAAACGAGGCTGGGTCTTCCAACATGACAATGATCCAAAACACACCGCCCGGGCAACAAAGGAGTGGCTCCGTAAGAAGCATTTGAAAGTCCTGGAGTGGCCTAGCCAGTCTCCAGACCTCAACCCCATAGAAAATCTGTGGCGGGAGTTGGAAGTCCGTGTTGCTTAGCGACAGCCCCAAAACATCACTGCTCTAGAGAAGATCTGCATGGAGGAATGGGCCTGAATACCAGCTACTGTGTGTGCAAACCTGGTAAAGACCTATAGTAAACGTTTGACCTCTGTTATTGCCAACAAAGGTTATGTTACAAAGTATTGAGTTGTATTTTTGTTATTGACCAAATACTTATTTTCCACCCTGATTTACGAATAAATTCTTTACAAATCCTAGCATGTGGATTCATGGATTTTTTTTTTCACATTCTGTCTCTCACAGTTGAAGTGTACCTCTGGTGCAAATTACTGACCTCTGTCATCATTTTAGGTGGGGGAACTTGCACAATCAGTGGCTGACTAAATACTTTTTTGCCCCACTGTATGAGGAGGGAAACAAGCTAGAATTCGCAAGTCTATTCTTCAGTCCTCTAAAAGTGACGGTGGTCTTGGTCTGCCCAATTTTAGACACTACTATTAGGCAGCTAACATACAAAAACTTTTACATTGGGTTCATAACGACCCCCCTGCAACAGTCTGGGTACAAATGGAAACTGCATCTAGCTGTTACTCATTATCATCAATACTCAGCTCACCACTCCCTTTTTCTCCAACCTTTATTGGAGATAATCCAAATGCTTGTTATGTGTATGGGTCCTGAGATGTTGTTTTTGTTTTTTTTGTGTGTGTGGGCAGAGACTGGTTCTCTGCGGTGTTTTGTCTAGTGTGGACCTGATAGGGGGAGAATTCGGGTTGGGGGGTTGGAGGGTATAATGGACATACCACTGTTCTGAAATCAAGATTGACTTAGCTGTTGCTAACTTTGTATGTCATTGTTGAAATCAATAAAACAAAGTTGTAACAATATTTTTCCTTCCCACGATAGGCCGACGGGCAGGGCAGAGATAGATCTTGGTAGCCCGACTGGAAAAATCACTAGGCCCGGGACGTCGGGCTAGCAATTTTGTGAGCCCTGTATCTGATTGAGGAATCACTCATCTTTGGAAAAGAGAGTTTATTACAGAGAAATGGCTCTTTCCAAAATAAAAGATATACTATACGCTTCTTCTGGGCTATATTCTCAGCAGCATATTAAACATATCAGGTCCCCATAAGGAGAATCATGTGCTAACGGCTGTCTAAATAACTCGGGTAAAGTTTGTAGCATGCGTGCTTGTTGTTTGTCGGCTCAACACAGACAGCATAGAAGGAAAGTTGATAAAATAAATTACAAATTTTGTATTGTTCGATACATATGCGTACCGAACTGAAAGCACTGTATCGAACGGTTCAATATCGATACAAATATCGTTGCACCCCTAATATATAGTCACATAAAACCTTTTTAATCTACAACCAACTTCATTATCGACCATAGCCAATCAGTCTTAAATGTGGTAACTACCAAATTAATTGGAGTGAATTATATGTAACTTTGGCCCAACAGATTTGAAGGGAAAAGAGTTATCATTTAAAACAAATGCTTCTTGATTAGATCATCATAACCTTAATCATATAAACATTGCTTCTGTGTGTTCTTGTTTTTTTTTTTCTACTTACCATTTTGTAGGTAATAATGAATTTTATCATATGACCCACAGGCATGTTCTGAGTAAGGAATTCTCTCTGGCTGGGCAGGGCTGGTTGGTAGTTGATCTTTGCTGGTGGGAAAACAAAGGTAAACCATGAATCTTAATCTGGACTAGTACTTAAATAAACAGAGTGGTTTTCATATCTATTTTAGCACTTAAAGTATTTTTATTCCAAGCCTTATTCACTCACACATTCATAGAGTTGCTTTTTTTCTATGTCCTAATGCTTTCAACTTGATATTCACACACTCACACTGCATCATTTTGCCATGCAGGCTAGAGGAGCTGGGGATTGAACCACCAACCTTCTGATTGGTAGACAGCCTGTTCTACCTCCTTACTGACAGATGCCCCAAAAACTGCCCTCTAGTGCATCACCTTCACTAATCTTACTTCATGCGCTTTACTATAAACCATACTATAACACATAGGACTAGTCTACTTTTTTTATTTTTTTTATTTTGAAACACAGAGTAAAGGAACTAAAGTTAAGACAGAACTCAGGAGCTAATCCTTCTATTGATCAGGCTTTATCTTTAATCACTGACTAGCATTAATGACCTTCTAAATAAATTGCCATGACCTACTGCAACTCTCTCTGCTGCTTGGCTTCAGAGTACTAATCACAGTGCTTACATCTGTTAAAGCTCAATCTCACTGATGTGAAGGCAGTCAAGTAACTTCATCAGTACTGTTAGAGTTAGCGTATGTCACGCATAAAGAGAAGGCAAGCTGTTTCTGTGCTTGTCCTGGCAAGTGTACCAACATCTGGCTAGAAGCCAGGCTTTTAACGAATGAACCACTGGAAGATGTGAAACATCATTTTGAAACCGTCAAGGGCCTGTCGGCAACCTCAAAATAATGCCCTCAATGCAGAACAAAATTTATGATCTTGAAGCAGTATAACTGAAAAACAGTGACATGATAAGTGGCTCAAAACTAATTTGACATGGGCACCTAGACATTCAATTGACGGCACTGTACACATGACATAAGACCTGTCAAGTGGTATCTATCCATAATACTATTTTTGACACCATGCATTGCTAAGTTGATGGCAAGGGATGTCTTTTACCACATTTCTGTCAGACAGCTGTTGAATTGCAGATAAGTAAATACATGCACTGGCATCTCACGCTTTTGAACACAAAAGTGCAGTGAAATCATCCGCTCATAAATATGCTAATCTGTTGTGACACTTTTGTGGAACTTTGCTACCGCAACTCAAAATCACAGTCAAATCAAGGCGACATAGGTAAAAGTATAAAACAGGAACAATGCAATGGCAATTTATGCACTTACATAAACATGAGCGAGTGCGAGCAAATTTTCCTATTTGAGACAGCCATCAGCTGTTTGCAGCAGAAAGAAAAATAACACTGTTGTCTTATCTGATAATTTCTGTTCTTTTTACTGTTGAGGTCCCCTTGTTTTTGGCATCTTCTGAAAAGGTGGGTTAAATCATAAAGCTTTGAGAGCACAGATTTCAGTATATACACAGGATAAATACTGATGATTTTCCCTGTCTGATATAAAAGTGGAAAAGCCACTTTGACAATAACAAAATATCCTTCACTCTAGAGCATTTAATTACTAAATAAATGGGTTTACTTAAGGCAATGATAGTCTCTTGGTTCCTCACTGGGTCCAACACTCAAGGGCTGACAGTATTTTTAGTTTTGATCGGATAGTCATTGTCCTCACATTATCATTTCTATTTGACTGCATGGACCTTTTAAAATTTGACATGTGTTACATCTATTCAGTGATTTTTTGCATTACACTGTCATCTATGCAAAACAGTGGCAAGTTCAAGAGCATCTCATAGCGTCCAAGCTATCTGCACAAATTTTTGTTCCTGACCCTTAATACTCTGACATCTGAGGATACTGCTTCCCCTCTGAGTGGTTTCCTTTCAATTTTTCATCGTCATTCTGTCTGTCTTCATTTCATGTCCTTCCTTTTAAAAAAATTCTGGCATTTGATCCTCTCTGACTTAATTTTTGTGAATGCACTCCTGGACAACAGTAACCACACTTTCTCAATTTCTTTGGGATGTGACCTGCAAGTCACATCTGCGGTTGCCTTCGGCAACTAAGGCCTCAAAATTTCCATTACTTTTTCATTCTGAATTTTTAGCACAGCATACGGTACTGGCACTTTCAGTGTCTTTGACTGTTAGAAGGATGAGGAAAGTGAAACTTGAAAAGCCACTCAAATCAAGACATAACATCAAAGGGGTGATGATTCAGAGATGCAGCTTCTGAATGGCAATTTATGAGGAGTGGTGCAAAAAAAAATCTTTTAAAAAGTATGAAAACTTCCGGCTGTCTTTTTGTAAGCTGTAAAAGATAATCATTTCCATCCTCACAAAAACAACAGAGCAGTCCACAGCGTAAGCCTCAGCAACCTGCTGTGGAGAAAAGGGAAAAAAAAATAGTGACACACACACCTTCTTGCCAGGTAACTGGCTAAGATAATTGCATCTGAAAATAGAAAAATAAATTAATGTGTCAGCTGTTTGATTGAAACAAAGGAGGAAAAAATCACAGTTCTGGCCATAATCCTGGGGAGGTATCCATACCCAGAGCTAATTTAAAAGATACAGGTAATAATGACAAATGAATACCAAAGAAATAGCAGTCGCTACTTACTATCATAAATCTGTAAGGCCATTAGAGATGGGCAGCACTCTTCATCAACCACTTAAACAAAATGTTAAAGATGGAGGTCTGTATCTATGGCCATGTTACAGCACAGACCCTTTATTGAATTACCTATGCATCCCCTTGACACTTATTGAAATTGAAGGCGCAGTAGTCGACATATACACCCTCCCCCATCCATACCTACACCACTGTTCGAGGTTTGCTGTTGGTCTAAGCAAAAGTGGACTTGAGGACAATGACCTCTGAGTCCAAAGCAATTTGTTTACTAATTAATTTAACTATGCTTTGATATTGAATGACTTTTAATTGCTTCTGAATACCTGACTGTAATCTTGACTACTAATTTTAGTGCCAGGAAACCATGCCTTACAGTTTTCTGAATAGAAATGAGAATCTAATTAAGACATACTTTTATGCAGTAATCTCTTATCTGGGCAACAACTTCTTGATATTTCGTATTACTGTTTGACTGCACAACTATTACTACAGGGCTGTTCAGGGCAACTACAGTATTGTGTTGTTTGCTGATGTTATCCCATCATACCTTTAAAATGCATACTATGCAGTGCCCATACAGACAAGTTTTATCTATTATTTATTGTAGCACTGAATATTTTACCACCACAATAAAGGCATGGCAGCTGAAAATGCTCAGAAATGAAGAATGGCATGTTTGAGATGAGGAGATATCATTTTAAAAAAAAAACCAAACCTATTTGATTATACTGTATCGGTTAAATACAATCAAGCTACACTGACTGCACACACAGTGCATTAAAGCCTCAGTGACCATTTCTATTTGTTTGGATGCAAAGGACTAACCACAGCTTTTTAATGATCAGGTTTAACCCCCCAAAAATGTAGTTTGTTAAATGGTCACTTCAGACCCTTTTTTTTTTTTTTATATCATCATTTTTATCTTTCAAAAACTAACATCCCTACTGACCTAAAAAAAAAACAACAACAACAAAAAAAACCAGTAACGATCAATCTCCAATGACAAAAGCTCATATCGACCATGGTTTAGCCTTCCAGGAGACCAAATTTTCCATAGCAATTATCCATTGGTCAATGAAGGTTTGCAAATTATAGCTA
Organism: Aulonocara stuartgranti; assembly: GCF_965226115.1. Lineage (NCBI taxonomy): Eukaryota > Metazoa > Chordata > Actinopteri > Cichliformes > Cichlidae > Aulonocara > Aulonocara stuartgranti. Next base: position 32,969,592 of record NC_138945.1, on the reverse strand, counting down.
TGATTGTTTGTTCTTCAACACTTGCTATATTACTCATCAGGAGAGATGTAAAATATAAAGAGAGAGTGAAATTTATTTCCACTGAGTTTAAACTCAGCAAGATAAAAATCACAGTGCGTTAATTATCATCACAATCACTTTAGCTCCCACTTCATGTTTAATCCCTAAATTAGGCTCCATTAGTTTCATTCACAGCACAGCAGATACTGACCTAGAATCCTGACTCATGCAGTGTAAGTTGTCAAAATCATTGCTAATGCACTGTTTACCCATTTTTCTACTAGTGTAAACCAGACCTGAATGGCACATTTCCTCACCATTGCCCAAGCCTCTTCTAATTAGAGCAGCTCCTCCTGCACGAGATATGCATCCCACTATACTCAGGTACTGTGAGTTTGCAGTCTTTGAGAACTTTAGCTTCACCGCTTTCAAAATAAATACACACAGACAAGCCCACACAAACGCGTGCACTCACAGCATGTTCTACTAAGAGCTTCCTGAAATGAGAAACAGTAATACGGTGTGAAACTAAATGCTAATTTAGCAGCTGCAAAGCTCTCTGTAACTGTTGCTGAATATTGGATGGTATGCTTAATTGCATTATATTAAAAAACAAACAAACAAACAAACAGAAATTTGAAAATGCTTTTCAGGATTTTTATCTTAATCGTATCTAGTCTCAGATTCTATAAACATACTAACCTATAAACTATTTGCCAAGAAAAACATCCAAATATTTTGCATGTCCACATTTCAAAATTAACACATGGCAACAGATCCTAATTCCACATTCATCATTTTCATGCATAGCAATCTCAATATGCCGTGTGACAAAACAGTTCATAAATCATGAACATGAGTGAAAGAAGGGCTATCAAAAAGAAAAAAAACCTGACGGGACTCATTACAAAAGATGGATGGATGAACAGGGAGGTAAATACAGGAGCCAGGAACAGGTCTAAGATGATGTATTAGAAAACAAATCCTGGTGTGTGTGAATATAGTGGCACATCTTGATGCCAGGCATCCTGTAGACTCGGGAAGTTTGGGGGGTTTTCACATTTTGTAACCAGCTGCCCATTACTCCAGTGACTTTACAATTCGATTGAAATGTCAGCACCAAAAATCTGTAAAAGAGACAGGTGCTGTGCATACAGCAAATATAATTTTAGACTTCAGCCGTCAAAGAGAGACTTGGTATCATTTCGTCTTTATCGTCAATCCCACCTGGCTTGTTCTTTCTCACACCCACAAATCACAAAGCTGCCCAGGTTTACCCAGTTCCCAGAAAATTCAACCTGAAACATGTCACAAAGAGGACTTTAAGCTGCAAACCTTTGTTAAATTTACACCCAACTTCTTTTGGGAGAGATGTCGTCTCAATCACTGGGTTGACTTTGGCTTTCAAGAGTCCCTGTCAACCTCCCCACACTGATTTAGGGCCAAAGTGTGACACTGCCAGAGCAATCCATGCTGCATAATTCAACATTGCTCTCAGACCTGTCTCATTAAGGATCCTGACTTTGGTCCATGGCTCTGACTATGAGGCTTTGAGTGACAGATCTTTTGCCAGCTTAGTACAAATAGGAACAGACTCAGTATAAGCCTGCACTTCGGATTTAGCTTCAGCCCTTTCCAAACCTGGCAAAACCAAGTGTGCTTCCAGTCACAACTTCAACCTGCATCAACTCCACCCTTGGTGTGTGTCCTACACATGACAAGCACCAGCTGGAAGGCAGAAATCAAATCCAAATCCCAATCAACATCAACACAATTTTCTACTGTAGCTGATTAGATGCTGGGGTGCAGGTATCTCTATTTCCATATGAGGAAAATAAATCAAGGGTTGAGAAAAATCCCCATATATTGTCAGACAGCCACGAGTAAACAAATCACCTGTCTGTAAAAATAATTTTATAGCATTGCTTTCCTTTGAATTTTGGTTCAGCTAAAGCTTATTACAAACAGTCCAAAATATGTAAAGCACTCCCTGCTTTGGTAACTTGAATTTAGAAAGGTTGGTAATGGCATCTTTGCCACTTTCAACTTCCCACAGCTTTCAGTTGTAAGTCATGTTAGACTCCAGTTAAAGTTTTGGCTTTAACATTTGCTGTGGTTCAGAATCGAATCCAGGCAGTCCATGAGCTGGAGACCTGAGTGTACTTCAGCCAAAGTGGCTGCCACACTCTAGAGCTGAAGAAGATTTAGGAAAATCATAGATTTATCTGCATGGATGGACAGTTTGCCACATTTGACAGACAGATGAGTGAGAAGGATATTTGCCTTCTGCATCACTGAGAATTTCATTTAGCAAGTTGACAGTGGTGGGAGACGCACACTGACCTGCCAAATGAGGGGGGCAGGTGACAATCACAGCTCTGCACAAGAAGGTGTCTGTAGCAGTCATCACCCTGGCCCACTCAGCATCCTGTTTAAACACAAACAGGAATACAGTTTTATTTTAAAAACTAAATTTCATTTTGTTTGATATGGTAGAGCTGTTTTAGGTTACTTCTTTGATCGATTTTGGATATAATTTATTACCAATACAGTATACACAAAATGAAGTTCCTTGCCCTCAGTTGTTTGTCCCTTTGTTCTGTTGAATTACCTTTTTTCCCCACCACGGTTAAATTCTGGGGTTTTGTTTTCCATTAAGCCACATTATATAATCATCTTGTTATATATGTGTTGTATATATTTGTTACATTAAGTGAACCGTAGTCCTTGGAGAATGAGTTATGAGGAGAGTTGTTAAATGATAAATCATATTTACTTGTCTGTGTTCATTAAGTATTCCACGAATGTGCTTTTAGAGATCTTTTTAAATGAAGAAAAGTCTGGATTACACAGAGTGGTCAGTGAGACTAGAAATACAGTATATAAAAGCATGTACATTACATTACAGTACATTAAAAGAAAATCCTGTAGTAAGGGGGTTGTGGTAATTCTTCTGTCTTGTTTTTGGTCTATTTCTATTTATTTCACAGCTGATCATTGCAAAGTTGCTTTGAGTAGTTAGCTCTATCCTCATAGTCTAATGGTATTGGCCATTCCCAGCATCATGATGACTACATCGATAATGGCAGAGTACCCCCTCTGCCATTATCGATGTAGTCATCATGATGATGTTAATCACATGCTATAGTTTCACTCACCAGTCTCAGTTTTGATTGAAACAACTTTTAAATGGTGGTTTATGGAGGTAGAGGCAGTGTCAAACTATCAGAAGTAGGAATTTATGTAGACATTTACATCTAAAGATCTGAGATGTAGCTCTTTGTTTTTCACTATTTGGTTTTTTTGCTGTTTCTGTAAGTGGCAGTGACCTTAATTTGCTAGATGTTCACAACTTGGAAAATTGTGGTATTGTGTTAACACAAAGCTTTTATAGAGGTGGTCACACATACTGATTATCAGTTAATCAAATGCTTTTGATTAACAGCACCTGGTTTTTAGTTACCCTCTTAATCCCTAAGAAACCAACAACAACCTTTTATTTGTGGCACTGTTTAAAGCACAGAGTTACAAAGTGCTTCACATTTTGGATAAACATATCGTGTCATATCAAACATATGGTCTTCCATTTATTCCTACATACTTTCACAAGCATAGGTGAAATTAGATGTCAGTTATAGACAAAAATAATAGAATGATGATTAAGGATAAGACAAGCTATTAAAAAGAGTTTTCAGCAGCTTGTAAAAGAAACCACTGATTGTGTAAATCTGATGGGGTACTCCAAAGTTTAGGAGTTGAAACCTCAGCTGTGTGGTTGTCTTTTTCCTTAAAATATAAGACCCAGATCAGATGATTAGAGAGGCTGAGGTCTCAGTAGCTTATATATGCAGGAGCCTGTAGCCATGTTGCGCTTTACATGTTGTTAATAAAAAATTCAGAATGACTCTGAGTTACTTATTGCTTAATGACAGGCTTGGATAATGATGTGCATACCCCCTGCAGAGTGTTCTCCTCTGGATGTTGTAAAGAGGTCTTTCTTTATCGTGGAGCCATCAAAATGTCCGTGCTATCTTCCTGATGGATTTGTTAGAATGGCTTGTTTCAGTGACATTGAGAGGTCCTTTGACCGCATGCTGTGGGTTCACAGAAACAGTTTTCAAATGCAAATGCCTCACCTGGAATCATCTCCAGACCTCTTTACCTGCTTAATGTATGAAGAAGTAACAAAGTTATAGCCCATACCTCTCCATGAAGCAGCTTTTGAGTCAATTGTCCAATTACATTTGAATCACTGAAAGTCGGTGTCTGCATATAAAAATGACTTTTTTTCTCAGCAGGTAAAGCAATATTTTTTTTTTCAATCCCTTAAATTGAAGCTGGTCCGATTTTATAACTTCAGATGGCGTCTGATGGAGTCACCAGACACATAAGTTAGAGATAATGGCTGTGCTTTCATTTCAACTGCATTTAGGTGTAAAATAATCATTCTCAGCGAACGTTAGAAAGAACAGAACGTCTGCACTGTGTGAGAAAGAAAAATAACAATGACTTTCACTGGTGCACCTAACTCTCCAGGCAAAGAGGTTGACCTCTAACTGCAAAGCAGAGCTCATGTATTTTTAATCAGTGAGTTTTATTTTAATTTATTTATTAACATTTAATTGTAGGGGGGAAAAAACTAACTGCTTCCTTTCTGATTCAGCATACTCTGATTGACCATTTTTACAAACAGACTTGCAATGACATGAAGCTATAAAAACCAAAAATGGAAGAATTCTTTCACGTTCTTCAGTTAAAATAGCAGTTTTTCAAATATGTGTTTGATTGAACCTCAATTCAACTTGAAATTTTTGACTGTTCAGTGGCAACATTGGGAAATAGGGTAAGGTTACTAAAAAATGCTTTCAGAGGAGGCTGAAGCTTGGCATTTGTTCCTAGTCCTTAGTAGTACTCTTAATTCGTTTGTCTCCATGCTTCGCGAAGGCATAACTCCCAGAGTTACAGCTGGAAAATGTTATAATCAAATGTGAGATTTTGTCACATGCAGTTGTTATCGTGTTTTTATTTTCTGATATCTTTTTCTTATTTTTTTGTTTTGTTTTTGGCAAGGCCATATGTCTGTCGGCAAAAGGTTCCTGAGTGTTATCGCAGCCTCACCAAATGGGACATCTCTGTGTGAAGTATTTTGAGCTTCTCATGCCTGTATTTGTTTCCTTTCTGTGCTTTGCTTCATCTTAAGTGAAGTGAAAACTCCCAATTGCCCGTAGCTGTGAATGTCAGTGTGAATGTGTTTGTCTGTCAATACGTGTTAGTGCTTTGATAGGCTGGCAAAATGTCAAGGGTGTGCCCCGTCTTTCACCCAGTCTGTGCTAGTACACGCTATTGCCTTTTTGTGACCATTTACTTCATAAATGATGCAGTTTTACCTTTAGATATTTTCTTAAGTAATTAATATTTATCAGGACTGAGTATATTTTCATTTGATTGTTTTACTTTAGACACTTATTAAAAAAAACCTCTTTCTTGAGCAGCTTTTTAAATTTTTGGTCTATAAGAAGTAAATTTGCAATGAAAGACAACATAATTTAAGATTTTTGTATGTCTGTGAAAATCTTTATAAAAAGATAAATAAAAGTGCAGGTTCCTTTGTTCTTTGGATGTTGGTTACCTTTTATTCCATTCTCAGTAAAGATGATCCCACACTGCTTCAGTTATGTTGAAGTCTAGGCTCTGGGGAGGCCAATCCACGCCTGATTGTGTCCTATTGTGTTTTTCTGTTTACAGTAGATGTGTTTTCACTGCATTGGCAATGTGTTTGGGATTATTTTCATGCTGAAAAGGGATGCCATCGGCAATCACATGTTTTTCAAATGGTGATGTTTTCAGTCCATTCCTTGTGTAAACCAGCTTTTCTGTTCCTTATGAATGGCTTCTTGACACTGCCTCCATTGAGAACTTCTGATGAGGCTTCAGTGAACAGTAGATGGAACACCTGGAGGGCCAGATGCATCTCTCAGGTCCTGTGTCAGGTCTTTGCTGGAATGTTTCCCTATATCTATTAAGAGGGCATGACTTTCAGATGCTGTTCATCTGCTGTAGAGTTTTTTTTTTTTAAGGTCTTCCACTTCTTCTCTTGTCTAGCAGTTTTCTAGGTTTTCTAACACTGCAAATCATGCCAGGATTTGTCAGCTAATAAGTCTTTAGGAATAAACTTGTTGGTGCAAAAATACTATTTTATGTCTGTCAAACTGTGTTACATTTGGCATTTTTCATAGTTTCAACAAAAAAAGGGAACAAATTGTATTTTTGCGACAAGCTGCTAGTGTCACAGTGTCTAAAGGTACAATTTAAGATTGGTTCTTTGCTAAGTTGTCTGTTATGTTTAGAGATAACGGTGCAGTGAAATGCTTACACAACTGCTCGTGACCTAAAGAAACAAAAAAAAATGCTATGAATAAGATAGGAAATAAATGTGAAAATTAAAAAGGGTCAATTTAACTATGAAGGAATAAAATAAAATATAAAAATTAAAGTTAAAAATGAAATGACTGTACAACAACAAATTAGAATGAAGGGTAAATTTAACTGGGAAAGAATAAGATAAAATATATAAATTAAAGTTGAAAATAAAATAAATCACACATGCTATGTGCACTTTCTATGCTTAAATGATTCATGATTACAAGGACTGGACTGGAAAAGCCACCAATCTTCAAAGCAAAAACTTTGAAAGACCTTTACAAAGCCTGGAGAACAATTTTTCAAGACCACTTTGAAAAATGACAAGAAAGTCTGGCTTCTTGGAAGCAAAATCCAAAGAAATGAGGGCTGGTGTGACAAAGTGGATGAGCAGTTGCAATGCTCTCCATTTGTCCCATATGTGTTTACCTTTTTTTTGCACATTATGCACATTATTCTGTTTCTATTTATTTGCTATGATTTGCTATTTGTCAAGTAACATTGCTGCACTCACTATCCCGGGTTTGTTTGTGTAAGCGTTCTATTGCCGGCAAATCAAACATTCTGCAAATTAAGGCAAATACTCAGTTACATGTCTCTCTATATTTTATTATGTTACAGATTAAGTAATTTATTCATACTTATAATGCTCTTTCTTTCAGTCTTCATGAGGGTCAGGTGTGGGGAAACGCCTGCCTAGCATTTCCTCATTTTAAAGTCCTGATGATGTCACACGTGACATCAGCAGGTCGAACGAAGTGGAAGTGTTTCTTTGTCCATAGAAATGCTTCCTTTTGTTTGTGTTAAGGTTTAAAGGGACTTGTTGAATCTTTTTCTTTTCCTTAATACAGCCATTTAGTTGTGTAAATGTGCCAATTAGAAGTGTGACGTTTTGTGTCTTTTTAATCATCTGTGTAGAGTTTTAGATCCCTCAGTTCAAGTGAGTGATACTGCCTTGGCTAATTGAAGGGAAACTGATGGCCCTATTTAAAGCCAGTCTCTACCAGATTCAGATGAGAGAGGAGAGGTGAGCTGTGTTACCAGATCCATGTTCTGTTGAGGTTTGTTAATTGAGTTACTTTGGGGGAAAGTTTTGTTAAGTTACACATTAAATTAAGTTCACTGTAAATAAATTGCTCACGTCTGGAAACCTGAAATGTCTGCGTAGTCTGCTTCCCTACCACCTTCCTTGACGTTCGAGTTTGACTACTTCACAGGTGGATCAGGGTTTCTAGGGGAATGTAAATAAAACACAACTCGAGCAACTGAACTGTAAAAATCACCAAAGAGTGAACTAACTGAACTAACAGAGCATGCAGAACATTTTGGTTACTGCCTGTAAACTGTGGCAACTATGACTCCCAGTCCAGGCAGATAACCGGGTACTAATGAGAGCCGTGATAACTAAGAAAGGTTGAGGGAGCGTGGGGCGTGAAAATGAGAACAAACAGCCCGGAGTGTGGAAAGGCATATATAGTCATCCAACCTGAAGGGGACTATGAGTTGTGGTTCAGAGACGTGAAGTGTTTCTTTTATTTTTGTTTTTGTTCAAAGTAAATATTTGTAGAATATTTATGTCTGCACAGATTTTGTGTCAAAGTTGATGGCTGTAGCTATGGGTGGGTTGTTGTTTTTTGTTTTTTTTCAAACAAGAAAATATATTGATGAGAAGCACTGCATTTACATGGAGCCCTCTTAGTCTCTCAGCTGTGGATAAAGGAGACATTCAAGCAGAACAGACAGGCCTTCACATGAGACAGCCTGTTTCCCTACTGAGGAAGCTGTTATCTCTGTGTCGCGCCTCATCAATCCCTGAGTGTGTCGTTACTGTACCCTACCTGCCATATGGCTGTCACAGCACAACCCAGCCGGACATTCTTCCATCCAACACGGTCTGCCAGACACTCTGAAAGCTGTTGGGTGCCTCCCTGTGGAGAGGCAGATATTAGACTTCAAGGTGTGCTTAAAAACTATTATTATTAATTAACAAAATACTTGACCCCTGCAAATGATCGATTTTTCTATACATTTCAATTTGCATTGCTCTCAAGTGTATTTCTAGGAAAAGTTTCCTGGTTAGTCTTCATAAGCCAGAAAACTGACTTCAGGTAGGTTTTTTGTTTTGTTTTGGGGGTTTTTGCACCAGTGTAAAACAAAATATGAGCAAATGTTCACAGCTGCTTAAGTAGAGAAAAAACAACAAAGAAGTGATAATGATACATGCACACAAATAAGTGCTGAGGTCGAGAGGAAGGATAAAATACCACAGGAATAAGTTTCTGTTAAGTTGAAACGCTTTTTTCAGTTCACATTTGGTGCCGTGTCATGTTCAGTGATGCTGCGGTACTCATTCCAGGCCATAGCGAGGATGCAATTAAAAGAAAACAGCTCCAGATGATAACAAGTGCAGGAAGTGTGCTAAAACATAGGTTTAAACATCAAGCACTTTGCACCATTTAGCCAAAGGCCTTCTTTTGTCAATTACTTTTTATGCCCCTTTTTTGGCTCTCAGCCCATTTTTACACATGACCATTGTTGGGAGGGAGAGAAGTTTCTGAAGCAATAACACAAAAATGGATCACACAAGTTTTATGCTTCCAGAGGACTTAAAAAGTCAAAAAATCCAATACAAGACTGCGGCTTTAAATGCGAATCAATATTTCGAGGACAAAGGGAGGCAGTGGGATTTTTGGGACATGGATTGGGAGGTGCTAAGTTTAATAGAAAATAAATAAATAAAAAGGTCAGTGTGGCCTGAAGTTTTGAAAAAGCACTTGTGCCAACAATATTGAGTGTGGGGAATGATAATAGGTATGTACCTTTATCTTGAACTCTTGAGCACAACCTGGAGTGCTCTCCAGCAGCTTCAGTAGCCCTCCAGCAGCTGTAGCATACATCAGGAAGAATAGGAAAGACATCTGGGATGGCTCAATTCCAAAGACAGACCTGCTACACAGCCCGATTTCCTCTTTTAGTTCTGTCATGGAATAATACATACTATAGCCTTCACACATGCGATAATAATACACATTTTCCTACAATGACAGTATAAAATTGTTATGAGCTAACCAACACAGAGTACACTGTCAAAAATTCAGCTTGCTACATGAAAGAGCTGCCTGAGAGGATGGTAATTATCACTTCTGCAATTATCCTGTCAAATGTAGATGCC